>NC_063195.1:35466893-35579393 GCF_017589495.1 Alosa alosa | reverse complement strand
CTGTTCGCCACAGGCTGCCAAGGTATAAGAACCCAACAGTTGAGCAAAGACTTTCTCTTACACCAATAGAGCTACAATAGTTCTGTGAGTCTATGAGCCCAAACTACTATATTAGAATCAGAATCAGGTTTATTGCCAAGTAAGTTTTCACATATAAGGAATTTGCTTTGGTCTCAATGTGTATGACATACAATAATTAAAATACATAAAATACAATAACATATATACATATTACTATAAACCATAACAATATCATTGCAAAGTTGCCTAATAATAGATTTAGAATAAGATTTCTTAGCCTTTCTTCAGTCCACTTTATGTGACAAAATGTGCTTCCGTCTGAATTTTAAAGATTCTCTCTCTATATATGGAGAATTATACTTCCTCATTGTATGGCACTTCTAAGCTATCCAGGGAGACTGCTGTTTGCTGTACAGACAGACAGCCCTAGGCTGCGTGTGTGAGCGTCTTTGAGCACTGTTAGTCATGCTGTCTAACTTCCCTCTCTGTAGGCCATCAGTAATAAGGACCAGCACAGCATCTCGTACACGCTGTCGCGCGCTCAGACCGTGGTGGTGGAGTACACTCATGACAGCACCACTGACATGTTCCAGGTATCCAACACTGATATCCTCTCAGCCATACAAACTCTGACATGTAGGATTTCATGAAGTGGTTTGTCTGCTCTGTATGGCTAATTTTGACTGGTTGGGTCCTGGCTGGGCCTGATGAAAATGTATAAAATCAGTATGCCAGAGCAGAGTTCTGGCGTGTACAAATCTCTTGAGAACTCACAATCATCTCTGTAATTGTATGATTTAGTCAACCTCACAGATAATTAACTGCATGAACATGTAAAAACGACTGCATGAAAATGACAAAAAAAAACAGCAGCATGAAAAGGACCTAACTCCTCTCTTCCTCGTGTGACAGATTGGCCGCTCCACCGAGAGCCCCATTGACTTTGTGGTGACTGACACGGTACCGGGTCGACTCAGCCATGGCTACAGCGACAGCACGACGTTGTCGTCACAGAGCACTATCTCGCGCTTTGCCTGCCGGATCATATGCCAACGCCACCCGCCGTACACTGCCCGCATCTACGCAGCTGGCTTCGACTCGTCCAAGAACATCTTCCTGGGGGTATGCATGAGTCAGACCAAGCCAACTCTAGAGTAAGGAGAAGAAAGGTTACTGCTAGAGGCCTGCTTGCCCATCACATGTTATACTAGTCAACTTCAGCAGAGGTGCCAATAATTCTGGGGGCAACTGTACATAACCATAGTTTACAGTGATGTCATTGTGAATATAAATGTCCTTTTTACAACTATTAATCCACTTGCTACAGATTTTAATATGGGGGGTGGGGGTGAGATGTAAGAAGAGAGAGTGGTCAGAAGAACGGGATTCCATGAATATATCATTTATGTTTACAACACATACACTTAGAGGCATATAACCAAATGTGTGAATTGCTTTCCACAATCCTAAAGGAGAAGGCTGCCAAGTGGAAGACCCCTGATGGCCTGATGGACGGACTGACCACCAATGGTGTTCTTGTGATGCACCCCCGTCATGGCTTCACTCAGGACTCCCGGCCCAGTGCCTGGAGAGAGATCTCTGTCTGTGGCAATGTGTTCAGCCTCCGCGAGACCCGCTCGGCACAGCAGCGTGGCAAGATGGTGAGCACAGGGCACTCACATGCACACAGTGGCATAGGGAGGTGTTGGACATAGCAGGGGCCAAGCCTGGGCAGTGGGGTGAGGTTGGTGTGGGCAGGGGTGTGATGGTGGTGCAGTCGTACTGTAGATGACATGGAAAGACACTGTTTGGCAATAGTTCACGGACAGCAGTGGATGAGGAAGTAGAGCAATTGACTGTTGCTGGTTTGCGCCTGGCTCCTCCTGACCCTGTTAAAATGTCCTTGAGCAAGACACTGAACCCTAAATGCTCCCTATGTGCAGGTTGGTGCCTTGCATGGCAGCTTCACCACTGGTGTGTGAATGAGTGAATGTGGGGGCATTTATCTGTAAGTGCTTTGAGTACTTGGAGCAGTAGAAATGCTGTAAATTTGGTCCATTTACAATGTTGTTAACTTGCAACCATGACAACAACAAAAGGCAATGTTTTACAGTTTAATGGTGAATGATGAGTTCTTTTTTTGTAACAAGAAAAAACATTGAGAGGTTTCAGGGATGTCCCCCACAGTGAACATTTTTGTTTGAATGCTTGAAAATGTTTGAATTAGCATTTGGGGATGAAAATGACCACATAAATGCATGATTTATGGTTTCTATCTATATCGTTTTGGAGTCATATCTAAACATAGACAGTATGGTTCTAATACATACTTATCCGGTTGTTAAGTCTTTGTTATGTTCTTTTTCCGAGTTCAAACAACCCAAATATTTCTAATATATATATAACTATGAGCACATTTTCAGAGAAAAAGTAATGCAGCTACTGATGAATTAAGCTCCTCTGTGAAGCTGGTCCTCCATGTAATCAGCACAAACCAGCACAAATGAACTGCAATATTTCCATTCATTTACAGCACAAGTCAATGGGTTTAATGCAGTCTTGTCATTGAACATTTAACCACAGAATTTCACATACTCACCAACTCACACACACACACACATACACATACACACATATATTTGCAAACTCCCTCCCTACCTCTCTCTCTCACACACACACACACACACACACACACACACACACACACACACACACACACACACACACACAGAAACATTCATACTCACTCACACACCCTTTCCCTGAACCAAAGCCAAAAAATTGGACTGGCAGATGCAACGTGTAAAACAAACTAGCCCGTTTCCACGGCGACATACACACACAGCCATAACACACATTCCCACACTTAGTCACTCCCACTGAGTCCCATGACCCCTCAGCACACTCCTAATCAGCACACCGCATGTGCTTCTCTTGTTCTTGTTCTCTTGATGTTGTTAATTAAGTGTTTATTTACAGTAATAATGGATGAAGTTTATATTTGCCCGTTGTCATAGCTTCTCTTATCTATGTTTGGCTGACGATGCATGATAACATATCTGCCATCTGAAGTTCCCGACCCACATGCTGCTGTGGGCTGTTTTTGTCATTTTCTAAAAGCTGATTTCCCTGTTCAGTGTTGCCCAAACTGCAGAGTGTTATTCTTTCTGTCCCAGAGGGCTCTTTAGCCCACTCCTATCCCCATCTCTCGGATCCGTGTTTTGCAATTAGATGTGGAAAGTGGTGGTTGCCTAGAAGTTGGTTGTTAAAAATATGTGTGGTCATTGTTAGATTTGTCTTGTGAGCCTGGGTCCTGATATTAGCACTGCATTCATTAAGTTAATATGAGCTATGAGATGAGAGTAAACTCTAATGATAGGGTAGCTGATGAACTTGTTTGCTTAGAGATGATTAGTCAATGACTCCTCTGTGAAACTCTCTGAAGCATGACCAAGTAGTGGAGCTCCCTCTAGAGTAGGCACAACAACATTGCAAGGAAAACTAGAGTGTTTAGTAGAAGATGCGCCTTCGGCAGTTGCATGTTGTAACACTAAGGTTAAAGGAAAATTCCGGTTTTTAGCACTTTAAGGCCCTTTTCTGGTTTGTTTTGGATGAACTAGAGTGGTGGACACCGAAATTTTGAAGATTGGTCCTGTCTCGACTTTTCTGACTCGTTTTGAATCGCCTTTTCACTTCTCAGGGTGGCTGGCAATGGGCATACTGTAGTAGGCTACTCAAACATGTCCTAAAAACAACCCTTAACGTTAGTTTTCAAAACTGTGCAACTCACCGAGTGGTTAGTGGAGTTCGTTGACTATTAAAAAAGCAAATATATCGGGCGCAATGTATGATTAGTGATTTGAACCTGAAGCATAGACGGTTGGCGCAGTAATATCAACGTGCAATGACAGAAATCAATGGGATTTTACAAAATGCCAAATAAAAGATGACAGAAACTGTATTTCGCTATGCTACTTGTTTTGGAACATCAACGAACACCACTAACCACTCGGTGAGTTGCACAGTTTTGAAAACGAACGTTAAGGGTTGTTTTAGGACATGTTTGAGTAGCCTACTACAGTATGCCCATTGCCAGCCACCCTGAGAAGTGAAAAGGCGATTCAAAACGAGTCAGAAAAGTCGAGACAGGACCAATAGTCAAAATTTCGGTGTCCACCACTCTAGTTCATCCAAAACAAACCAGAAAAGGGCCTTAAAGTGCTAAAAAACGGAATTTTCCTTTAATCAATGACATCAGATGTCTGTTAGTGTTGTGCGATAACACAAAGGAGGTTTGCAGTGATTTTAGAGCAGTGAAGAAACATTGTTATGCAAAGCAAATTTCCTAACATCTCTTGTGTAGCATTTGTAACAGATACTTACATTTAATTATTATAGACTGTGAGTTGCATGTCTGATATCTTTGTATGTTTTCCACCACATTCACAATGCCTGTTAGAGAAGAAGATATCGCAAGATTATTTATTTGCAAATCTGAATACAATTACTCTGCATGGGATCATGGCGAACTTGTTGGTGCATTCAGATGGTCCAAATGACCAAATCCCTTGGAGGAGATGCGTTTCCCTGACCAACTTTACGAGAACTATAAATGTGATGCTTCCACCATACTAATGAGTTGTGGTTCTGTGGACAGTCATTTAAGAGTCACATAATGTATACAATAAGTTTGTAAAAAAAGTCTCAGTCTCCATACAGTCCTCTGCATGTGGACAGACAGATGTATAGGAATGGCTGAAGGTGTGTTCATTGCATAAAAAAAACTCAAACCTTCATTTTTCCACACAGGTGGAGAAGGAAAGTCACGAGCTGCGAGATGGCTCCCTGATTGACCTGTGTGGTGCTACCCTGCTCTGGCGCACCGCTGAAGGTCTGGCCCAGACTCCCACGGTCAAACACCTGGAGGAGCTGAGGCAGGAGCTGAACGCAGCGCGGCCCCAGTGTCCGGTGGGCCTCAACACACTGGCCTTTCCCAGCCTGCGCAGCAGGGAGGTCCTGGACGCCAAGCAGCCCTGGGTTTACCTGAAGTGTGGACACGTTCATGGCTATCACGGTTGGTCAGGCCGATCTCAGCAGTCTCAGGAGGAGGAGGAGGAGGAGGAGGAGGAGGAGTTGCCTGGGCAAAATGAACAGGACCTCGGCTCCAGGGAGCGGGAGTGTCCCATGTGTCGCACCCGTGGGCCCTACGTGCCACTCTGGCTTGGGTGCGAGTCAGCCTTCTACTTGGACGCAGCGCCTCCGACCCACGCGTTTGTCCCCTGCGGCCACGTGTGCTCAGAGAAGACGGCAGCATTTTGGAGTCAGATCCCACTGCCGCACGGAACACACACCTTCCATGCTGCCTGCCCCTTCTGTGTGCGGCCTCTGCGTCGGGAGAGGCGATACATCAGACTCATCTTTCAGGGACCGCTGGACTAAGTGTGTGTGTGTGTGTGTGTGTGTGTGTGTGTGTGTGTGTGTGTGTGTGGGGGGGGGTCATCCCCTCATTTTTCTAATATTCGTGTAATATACATTATGCAGCCTTTTATACGTGAGAGTGATGGACAGCTTCTCCTGTCTCTAAACATGTCGTTTCACATGACCTTTTGAAACTGTAAGCAATTTGTTATGTGTGAACTCAAAAAGACTGTTTTCAGAGGTTTTAGAGAATCCTAGAATCCTAGCAAGATGTTGTTTTGGCAATTGATGTACTGATGCAAATTATTATTAGTAGTATCAGGCAGGTGTGGCCTGTTTGATGATTAAATTGTGTGCCGGCTTCTTAATGTATTTGTGCACTGGTGTGTGTCTTTGTTTGTGTGTGTATACCTGTATGCGTCCGTATACATGCAAAATGGAGTGTGTTTGCATGAATGCGTGCCTCTGTGTGATTTCATCTCTCATGTGCTGCCAGGCTATAGGTCAACATTTTACATTGTAATATTTGTCATTGGTTAATCCTCGTGAAAATTGTTCGCCACATCCACATGTCATGCAGAGGCTATGTATTAAAGGAGAATTCCGGAGACTTTTCACTTACATGTAGATCTCTATTTCTTGACAGAGCTATAGTGCTACACTCTGGGGGCATAAACATGAACATGCCTCCAGAGTGTGGCACTATGGCTGCCTGGTAGCTCTAGCTGTTGGCTCGAGCTAGAGACCTGACATCCTAAAATGGGCCCTTCACAGTTTGCATAGGATGCTCAGTATCATTATTATTAATCATTGCTGTACTCTCCTCTCTCAAGTTAAAGAAATTAGATGTCCTTAATTACATGAACGTGGGTAGCCTAGTACGTGCATACGTGAATAGCGTATATGCTGCACAGAGCCATGTGAAGACAAATAGGCTGGAAGCTGCTCTGCAACCAAACGAAAAGCACTACAAAGAGTTGTGCGTTCTGTCAGTCATTGCACTACAACACTTTTCTTTTTTTTCTTTTTCTCCACACACACACACACACACACCATACTATTCATTTATTATTTATTTTTAATATTATTTCTCTTATACACGTATAATGAGTCAATCTTGAATCTTGAACACTTGCTGTCAAATCCATGCCAAAACGCAAGCGAGAATCTTTCACCTCTGTGAAGTAAGCACCCCATAGGTCTATAATGAAAATATGAATACAAATATTTTGATTCGTATGTGCATCGTGAGTGCACATTTGTGTAGGCAAAATAAAAATGTGTACAAAATCTAACATAGGCATCAGTTGTTGTTCAGTTGTTGGCATCGAATGACCCTGTCTGTTGCATTTGTTTCCATTAGCAAGCTGTTCGTAAAAAGTTTTTATAGAGACCCTTTCAACAAGGTAAACAAAAACAATGCTTGAACATTCTATTTGGGCCCCAATCTACTTCCTCTGCATTAAGATAACATATGGAATGTTAAAAAGGAAGTCTTGTAGGGCCAACTATGATGCTGATAATGGGACTCTCCTGAAAGGGTCCATATATATGAATGGCATGAACCAATGAGACATAGCCTACAATGCAAGATTTCAGATAAGATCAGTCCTCTCTATCTCTTTAACAAAGATGCTCAGTATCAGACAATTTGCCATGGTGCACATTGGCTAATACATATATGTCTAATATAAGCACATCACAGTCCACTGTCTATGTAGTCAGTTGTCACATATCTGCAATTTGCATAATGTAAATTGTGATAGTGTCCTATCTTTTCTATTCTTTTCCATGGCTAATCTTGTGAATTGGACTCGAGGCATATGACTCGAGGAATCAATTTTGGCGTTGCATTGTGGGTACTGTGCCGGGTCGTTTCGCTTGTTGTAGTTGGCTTGTTGTGTATGAGATTGTGATGGTGGATGTGAGGAAAAGGAGCTGCTGTGTTACAAACAACAGGTATTTCTCGTGTGTTTTCAGCATCTTCTCTTTCCATACTAAGTGTAAACCACCACTGGCTTGTTTTGTTTCTGTGCAAGTAGCCTATCATACTAGTAATGCAGCAGGGTAGCAAGGTCTCTAGATCTATCTATCTAACGTTAGCACTAACGTCAACCAGTTAGCATCTAGCAAGGGATTGACTGTCGTGCAGTTAGTGGTTTGGTTGTCTGAAGGCCTCACGGTACGAATGGAATACGATTAAATTGAAGACAGACAGATCGATTTGTCTTGATCAGTTTAGAACCTAATATGTTGTGTGTATTTGACAACATGCTACCTAAAGCAATGCTAACGAATTGTGTTTATCTAGTTTAGCAAGGGAGCTATGGGAAAGTTAGCCTGCTCGGTGAGGTGGTTTAACTTCATATTAGAAGTAATAGCAATGGCCAGCTTGCCAGTCGCCCTGTTGATTAACGTTAGCTTGAATATAACTAGTGTTGGTTGCCGTTTGTTGAAATGTCAGAGTATTTTGCATTCCAAAGGGCATAACGTTATTGCTACCTCTTGATTTGGCAAGCGACACGTCAACGCTGAACGCACCTAGGATAACTGGTTTGGAAAGGGCTTGAACGGTAGTAGGATCAGCTAACGTTAGCATGCTATCTCAGTCTCACTAATGTATCAGAGATGCATTAAAAAGCCACGCTCTGCGTTTGTTTTCATGTTATGCCCAACTAAGGAACGTAACTAATTTGTTTGGTTTAATCACGGGTAAAATCACACTAACGTTAAGACAAAAGCAGTCCATACATGACTGAAAACACCTCTGAAATGCCGGTATTACATACATTATTAGTACTTCTGACTTCATGACTTTTCGACTCCATTTAGGGGACCTTCGAATTGTTGCAGCTGACCTTTTTAGCCTTTTTTCAATGATCAGACAATACAGTCTGTTATTGTTACTGCATCACATCCTGCTGCTTATCATTTGCTTGTAAACCTCAGTTGTTTCGATTTGAATAATTTCCTGGATATTCAGGTTCAACAATATGTTTTGCATTGAATCGACAGTCTCTTTTAAGTTTGTGGTGTGTATCAATTTTTGCCAACTCACCAACACAATAAGACCATTTCATAGTTCAGAGGGGTATTCCAAGTACGTGGTTTAGTGACAAACCTGCATAAGTTAACTCAGAGTAAGTGGTAAACCTCCTACAACAAGAGCCCTATGGGATTGTTTTGTAAGGAGAATGAAGCCATGCAGCTCTTCTATTAGGAGGTTTATCCCTTTACCCCTTATACTGAGTTAACTTACTTAGGTTTGTCACTAAACTACGTACTTGGAATACCCCCCTGGGTGAAACTTGTCTTTGAGCAGTGTTGTTTGCCTTTTGTGTGCCTCTTCAGCTAGCCTCCTGAAAGAGGAGCCCCAATGCCATGGCGTCCAGCCACGGCTCCTCTCCAGTGCCTCACTCAAGCAAAGGCAGCAGTGATGGGTTTTACCGGAAGGGTCCAGAACCCTCATCTAGACACTACCGATCTGTCTGCTCCTTGCCTGATGTCTGCCCCAAAGAGCCCACAGGTAAGAGTGCAGCAGCAGCTCGTAGGCAACCTCAGAAAGCCTACGGGTTGGCTCCTCTTAACTTGAGAAATGTACTGGTTAAGGCTGACTGGTGCACTGCCCAGTGCAATCCTGTAAAGGTAAAAAGGTTGCAAATGCAAATGCATTCTTTATTTCTCAGGCTTAAATTGCCCTCTCATGTATTGTGTTGAGTTGAGAAATAGTTCAGCCCTAGAATGGAAAGTTAGGCTTCTAATAATAGTAATATTCACAACCATGAATAAATGTTGCCCATAGATGGGGATTTGTAACTCTTTGGCCTCCTTTGGTCCAGTGTGTTCAGCAAGGGCAAAGTTCTTCTGTCTTGACAGGATGGTATTTTCCCTTTGAAAGATTAATTAAAGGGCTGCTTTTGGTATTGTTGCTGCTGTTGGTGGGTATAGGTGCGATAGTGATGCTTGATAGTCCTGGTGATGTTCATGATGATACTAGAGGTGATGGTGCTTGTATAGTGTGGGGAAGATGGTTATCTGTAATTATTTAGCTTTGAATATCAGCCTACTTGTGTATATTTCATTATAATAAGCTGCTCTGGTATGACCTCACGTGTTTCCCCCAAAATGTTACGGTGTTGTACATATTCCAGCAGAAAGAGGAAGTTGGTGCTCATTTCTTTGCCACTTAAGCAAATGTGGTGGATCTCCTGCTTGTTTTGCTGAAGTAGGTCTTGCTTGCTCATCAAGCAAGCAGAATGCAGTAGTAGGCCTTCTGCTTGAGTGAGCATGCAGCATGCAGCGTGTTTTCATTGAGAAATGTGAATGCCGCTCTGTCTTCCAGGGGAGGCCCGTGGGCTCTGTGACGGCCCGTCTGTGGTGGCCGATCAGCACCGCTGGACCATCTACAGTTCAAAGGTTAATCTACCTGCTGCGTTAAATGACCCTCGTCTGGCCAAGAGAGAGTCGGACTTCTTCACCAAAACCTGGGGTCTTGATTTTGTGGAAACTGAAGTCATGCCCTCTTTCTACCTCCCCAACATCACAAAGGAGCACTTCACTCCATACCTGCAGGAGACGGCTCAGGTAACGTCCAAGCCCGTCCCTCCAACTTCAATTATTCAGCGTCTCTGACAGTCACTGTTAGCCGTAGTTCACTATAGACGACATTGGCAAAATGTTGCATTGTTAATAAAAAGAATTGTGAGATTATTTCATATTGAGAGAAATGGAAATGTGTATTTGTGTGTTTAAAAATAATTAATTGTTCCATATCAGAAAGAGAAAATCCATGAGCGTTGTAAAGCCATCTGTCCCAACAAGGACGACCCTGACTCTGTCTCCAGTATAACACATAACCATGGTGAGAACCCTGACTCTGTCTCCAGTATAACACATAACCATGGTAATAACCCTGACTCTGTCTCCAGTATAACACATAACCATGGTAAGAATACTTGACTTACACCCTCCCATACACAAACCCATGTACTCTCTGCAATCTTACTGTGATCCCACCTTGACTTACCTGACAGACCAGCTTGTACTACATAGCCATGCTTTTACATGCTTTATGCCACACGAATGACGTTTTAGCATTTTCTGTGCAGTAATGACTGATCCTCCTCTAATCACGCATCTGTGTTTCTCTCCACAGAAAAGGCCAGAGAAGAACTGGAGCAGGTGCCTAAGGTGAGGGTCGCATGTCTTCTCTACTCTCTACTTTTTGAGAGGCCGTCCTTTAATCTCTCTCTCTGTCTCATGTCCTTTACTTCTTCAGCTTTTAACCACTTCTTGTTTAACAGATCTTCATGAAGCCAGATTTTGCGTTGAATGACCCTGTGACTTTCAATGCCGTTTTACCGTGGTCACACTTCAGCGTTGCCAGTGGGAAGAATCGGGATGGGGCATCGTCCCGGTTACTGCAAGAAAAGGTGAGCGCTCATGCACACATGCAGCTGTGCCGTTTGTAGTGGTGTTCATTTCATGGAAGAGATCTGAGGATTAACACACAAGGCCAAACACAACACGGCTTTCTAAGTGTCATTTGTGTTTTTAACAAATGGTTATGAATGAGTCATAGAAGTCATAAGTTCTATAACTATATTTATATGCTCCAAAATAATATGTTAACAATGACAGTCCTAGACTATAAACAGTTGCATTTGTAATATGTCATGGTTTGTTGGGTTTCACTGAAGAAACTCTTTGGATAGAAGTGACTCATCGCTCTCCTTTCCCCGCGCACCTCATCACCTCACGCCTCTTTACATTCCTCTCCCTTATTCCAGCTGAGTCACTACCTGGATGTGGTGGAGGTTTGCATCGCTCGGCAAATCTCCCTGCGCTCGGAGGCATTCTTCCACGCCATGTCCTCCCAACACGAGCTGCAGGACCGGCTGCAGGAGACGGCGCACGCGGTGTCCACTCTGCGCGGCCGCATGGCCTCCATGGAGCGGGTGATGTGCGAGGGCCCGCTGAAGGCCCTGCAGCAGACGCTCACGCGCAGCAACTGCGTGCGCCTGCATGACAAGCTGAAGCTGATGGCGGCCGTGCACCAGACCCAGCCCACCGTGCAGCTGCTGCTCTCCACCTCCGAGTTTGTGGGAGCGCTGGAGCTCATCGCCACCACCAAGGAGGTGCTGCAGCAGGAGCTACAGGGCATACACAGCTTCAGGTGGATAAAACGCCCACGCACACCTGTCTAATGTATAGCTCAGAGTAATAGTGTACAGCACACGTGTCTAATGTATAGCTCAGAGTAATAGTGTACAGCACACCTGTCTAATGTATAGCTCAGAGTAATATTATTAGTATACAGTTCATGGATGCCTACACCTATACCTGCCTAGGATTCATCCACACAAACACACACCAATTAGATGTTGTGTCTTTTTTCATTCATATGAAGCCTCAGATAGCTCTTTGTGTTGTTATAGATCTGTTGTTGTCACCTTAATTAAGTACTGCTCAATCCAGCCGCTGCACTGTATGTGATTGTGAACTGAATAGAAGGGTCTAGTTCTACAAGGTAGAATAACTCCATACTTCCTGTTCTCCACTTCCTCTTCAGGCACCTGGGCTCTCAGCTGTGTGAGATGGAGCGTCTCATTGATAAGATGATGGTGGCAGACTTCACCACCTACGCCAAGAGTGATCTGAACCGCCCTTTTGAGGAGGACAGTCAGGTTCTGGAGAAGGTACGAGGCCCCACAAGATGCACAGTCTATTCTACCAATGCTCATAGTTACTCTGACCCAGTCTATTCTACCAATGCTCATAGTTACTCTGACACAGTCTATTCTACCAATGCTCATGCAAAGGTCATGTCAAAAGTGTGAATTAGGTTTGCATGTGTGGAGCTAGTACTCTATTGAGGAAATTGTGTGTCCTCTGTGGGTTGATTCTCGTATGTGGTTTGGTTAGGTTGGTCAGACCAGTGCGCAAGGTTGGTTTTTGGCATCTCTGAAAAACCACAACAATGCAAGGGGAAAGGTTTGTGTGAGTGTTTCATGCTGAGGTAGACCAATGAAGAACTAATTAACCCCTCATTGGAAACAATAGCTCAGAGGGCATCATTGGTAATGAGGAAAATGGTCTGTTGGTAATTCTAAATCATCATAATCGTGGCCTGTAATTCTGTTCCTCACTAGCCACAATAACATGGACACTTTTAATCCCATTAGAAAAGGAATAACCGCTCAATGGGAAAACAAATTCTCTTAAACACTTGAATTGAGGGCAGCCGTGGCCTACTGGTTAGCGCTTCGGACTTGTAACCGAAGGGTTGCCGGTTCAAACCCTGACCAGTAGGCACGGCTGAAGTGCCCTTGAGCAAGGCACCTAACCCCTCACTGCTCCCCGAGCGCCGCTGTTGTTGCAGGCAGCTCACTGCGCCGGGATTAGTGTGTGCTTCACCTCACTGTGTTCACTGTGTGCTGAGTGTGTTTCACTAATTCACGGATTGGGTTAAATGCAGAGACCAAATTTCCCTCACGGGATCAAAAGAGTATATATACTTATACTATATATAATCGGAATAAAAATGCCTGCTTCAGAATTCTAATCGGAATGGGTCAGACTGTCCATGTAAACATGCCTACTGTAGTGTGTGGAAGTCTGACAAATAATAAGCACCATGATTGGGGAGGAGTGAGTAACTTGGTACACTTGGAAATGAATCCAAGGACTTTTTACAGATTTATATTGATTTTCCAACAACACAAAATCAATTTTGCACGATTCCTATCATCAATTAATCAATTTAAGTTCCTGTATTTACAGTTCTCTGTACAGTTGTGATGTCTAGTTGAATGTACTTAGTGTGGTCAGTGCAGTTGCATACAGATTCCAGGTCAGTCTGACGTGTGCTTCCCTACAGGACCGCCTGCAGTCTCTGGTCTTTGGGCTGCTCAGGCAAAGGAAGCTGGACTTCCTGGACATCTACAGTGATGAGATCATTCAGGCGGCCAAGGGAATAGTCCGACAGGTATGTTCAGTCGTGTGGCAGTGTGGAATGCTCAGAATGAGGAAGAGCAGTTTCGCAGAATGAATACAAAAAAAAGTATTGTGAATGAAATGCTCTCTGATCACCTCTGTTGCCCTCCAATTGTAGTGTGTCCTCCGCACCGTGTCTCAGATTGATGAGATCGACACAGACGTGGTCATGAAGTGAGTATGGACTCCTGGTCCAGAAAAGGGTTCTTCTTTATATTAGATTAGATTCAACTTGATTGTCATTGTGTAGAGTACAAACACAAAGACAATGAAATGCAGTTATGTAGATGTAATCTAAGTGTCTGTGTGTGTATGTTGTGTGTGTGTGTGTTGTGTGTGTTGTGTGTGTGCTACAGATGGATGTAACACTGGCCATAAAGACTTAGTGTACTTCCTTATACTTTACTATACACTTTGTACTTTGCACCTCATTATAAACGTTGTGTGCTTCTTTGTACTGTTTGATGCACATGGTGTAACTGTTGTATGAATAGAAGATACTTGCCAACCTCAGTATTTCAAGTGTCATCATAGAATGGTAAGAATGGTATAGCAAGGAACTGGTATTTCCACATTTGCGTATTATTTGTATGTACACTGATGTTTGGATTCATTTAATTCAGGATCTAGGATGTCTGTACATGTAGTCATGTGTTAGTTGATGACCACCTTCGTTTTGGAAGATGTTTAGATGATGTTGAATGTCCTGTGTGGCCCACAGGCTGCCAGACCAGATGCGGCTGATGGCGTTCTGCCAGTGGTTTGAGCTGCTGCAGGATATATTTGAGCACTTCATTCTCTTCCTCAAGAGGATCAAGGTAATGGCCTAGATGAGCATGTTTCCACAACTGTCTTTTTGCACTTCTGCATGCAACAGCATGGCAGTGTGTGAAACAGGGAGCGGGTCTTCACCTGTAGCTTATTTGTCTCCTCTGGTGTCCTCCTCTGTGCCGGCGATGCTGTAGGCCACTCTAAGCGTGGTCAGGGCGGTGGTCCTGGAGGTGCTGGACAGCAGCCAGCGGAGCCGGCAGATGGCCGAAGGGCGAGAGCGGGCTGGGGCGGGTGGAGGAGGAGGAGGAGACCAAGGTGAGGAGGAGGAGCCTCTGGATGGCAATCTGCGGGTGGGGTCGGAGCTGGCCTACCTCACCCACGAGGGCCTCTTCATCAGCGACGCCATGAATGAGGCAGAGCAGCAGCAGCAGCAGCAGCAGCAGCAGCCAGAGGTGCGCAGCACCACCACGCAGGCCCTGACGCAGACGCGCAGGGACGTGTGTGGGAGCGACTCCGCCTCGGCCACCACTGAATCCTCCTCAAGCAGAGAGCACACGTCCAACACTACGTCCACCCTGCCAGGAGTGCTTGCCACTGGCCTGTGAGTCACATCTACCTGCACTTTGAATGCTGTTATGCTGTTACACTGTTAATTCATTGGATAGACTTATTTGACTTACAGGTCATGTTTTGGCACAAATATTATTGTTTAAAACTCTGCTCAGTTGAGCTAATGTTGATTCACTACTCATTGGTCTGGGCTGTTGCCCCGTGCAGGTGTCTCAATGGTGTCATTGGAGGGTGGATGCTGCTATGATTTAGAGCTTCATATGATGCATAAGATTCACGTGAATGTAGCTGCAGCGGGTTTGTCTTTTTGGGTGTCGTTTGTCATGCACCTCTCATCTCTACTCAGCAGCAGTGAAGACGTGATGCCCTCAGATCTTGAGCTGGGTCGCGTGGCCAACAACGTCCAGGAGCTGCTGTATACTGCCTCGGACGTCAGCCATGACCGCTGTGTCAAGGTTCTTATCACCAGAGCCAAGGTACATCCCGCAGGGCAGGCTCAGTTAGCTCAGAACACAGTGGTTGGGTGGAATGGCCTGTTTTGCAAGACTTATTTGTGTCTTCGTGCGCCGTGTCTGTCTCTGCCTCTCAGGATGGTTCCCTGGAGCGGCTGAGCTCGGCGGAGTTTGTGCGCCTGTCCCAGGCGGTGGAGGCCTTCGTGAAGGACACGGAGGAGCTGTGCGGCCGCCGCAGCGTCTCCCTCCGAGGGGCCCTGCAGAGCCAGGCCAACCGCTTCGTCCACCGCTTCCACGAGGAGCGCAAGACCAAGCTCAGGTTCGAGCACAAAACACACTCCCAAAAGCAGGCGAAGAAATAGTTGTCCATGTTCTGGTGTCCTGACTGGTCTCTTTCTCTGACCTGTTGCTCTCTTAGTTTGCTGCTGGACAATGAGCGCTGGAAGCAGGCAGAGGTACCTGCAGAGTTTCAGGACCTGGTCAACTCCATTGCTGATGGAAGGATCACGTTACCTGACCGTAAACCCTCAGGTACAGCTCTCACACTTCACATGTGTCCCTTCATATGTTATACACAAGCCCCCTAAAATAGCTTCCTCCAGCAGGCCCATTTAACCCTCAGTTCCTGTCTCCACTCCAGGCACCGAAGAGCGAAAACCAAGTGATTACTTAACCGTAGATGGACAAAGATATGCTGTTGTTGGGTATGCTGTATATACTGAGCACCATCTTTCTCAAAACCCATCTAAAAGAGAGTGTGTGTGGATCCACTCCATATTATACAGGGGAAAAGCCCAAGTCAACTAAACTAATGTTTTTGCTGTTTAGCACTGTACTGCTGCTAATCCGGATCTTTCTGGAGTATTGCCAGTGTGTGAACGACATCCCCTCCATTGCCACAGATATGCTGACTCGCCTCTCAGATTTACTTAAGGTAAGACCGGGATTCTAAGCCATGCTTGTTCCTCACTCTCCCCGACTTGTCATTTGAATGATTTATTATATTGATGTTTTCAAAGAACTATCAATTAATTCAATTAAACAGTCAATAAATCGGTGAAGGGTAGTGGCAGTGTATCCGTAAAAATGATATCTATAGTTCATTTTGTGATGGCATGTTTAAGTTGGTAATGCTTTTCAAACATGAGAAACTGAGTTCCTTCTTTGTTTCTCTGCATGTGGTAACAGCACTTCAACTCACGGAGCTGTCAGCTTGTGCTAGGAGCCGGAGCGCTGCAGGTTGTTGGACTGAAGACAATCACTACAAAGAACCTGGGTACGCCTATAGTCTCATGGAGCCACACATGATGCTAGAATGTTTTTCAACCCCTTAGGGATTTCTGAAAATCTCATCTGAAATGTGACATACAAATTGATACGAACAGTAGAAGTCAATGGAACTACTACAACTTAATGATCCAACATTACAGTTTTTTTTCAATCGCTAACAAGCGCGTACCCATACTTCAGCTACTTTTTCTAAACTCTTAACACAGACTCACACCTACAAAACATAATTGGCCAAATGGATCATTTTCTTCACAAAAACACATTTTGTTAAATATATACTAAATCTTCATTTCAAAACAGAACAGATCTTTTTCTGCACACACTAACTTTACCAAAACACTGGAAATCTGACTCAAAATGAAATTATTCTGTCAAAGAATAACACTTGTTTTCACTTCACAAGGTACATGCAGTCAATCAAAGTACACTAGTGGGGTATACTACGAAGCACGTTAGACATATCTAGGCTATGTAGACATATTGAGACTTGACAAAGCCTTGACTCGGGGGTATACGTTGATACTACGATAGCAGTTATGTGATCTATTTGTCAAACTAGGCTTTCAGCTCAGATCTGTGCACATTCTCGGTGTTGTGATGACGTTGGCCAATCGTGAAACATGCAGACGCACAAGACTGCCTCTATTTAAAAATAATTACTTCCGCATTTATGAGTGATAGTGTAATCTACACAGCGGTCATTTTTTGTGTCTAACCTATAACATCAAATAAATCGTCATCAGTTGTTGTATGGTATGCACGTCCATAGTGGGATATTTGCACGCACAGCACTATTAAAGCGCATTCGAGATCCAAAATGTTAGTAGAGGCGGAGCTCCACCTGTATGATATATGACAGAATCCTACACGTGGGATAACTTCGTTTTTTCAAAACAATTGATTGGTCAGTGAGCGGTAGATTACACGATTTGAGCTATAACTTAGCACATAACCTCCTCCCGACCAGATTTGGTTGACAGCATAAGATACCATGGTGATATAGCGACACTAAAACAGATCCACTTTCGTATCACAACTAGGGTTGCAAAATTCCGGGAATTTTCAAAGTTGGAAACTTTCCATAGGAATTAACGGAAATATACGGAAATTAACGGGAATAAACAGGAATTAACAGGAATAAACTGGGAATTTTTAATCTGGCAAGTTAGTCTATAACACGGAACTTAAATGCAGTGGACAAAACCCCATCTTGCAGCATAATATTAGTTAAAACAACCTGATTTAATGCAATTTCAGTCAAATTTCTACCCTGCACATACGTCAATCCCATGCACACAGCAATCAGCATAGGCTACTAGACATAAAGGAAACCTATGGTGCGTTCATCTTGTGTGGGAATAACTGTGAAACTGGGGGAAGTTTGCAAACAGATTTGCCCAGTTATGGGCTTGTCGTCACTTTTGTCCTCATTCAAATGGGTGTACGTCATTTTGCATAAACTGTAATGGGACGATTAATCTGTCTGATTAAGCTTGACAATTTATATATCACTTACATAATCTATAAGGTTTAGTTAGGGTGGTATGTTGTGTCATTATATTTGTGTCATTATTATTTGTTGTACCATTTTCTGGGATTCTAACTTAACAAACTGATAGTCAGTCAATGTTCCAACCAATTGGATTTTGTTGTTGAGTGGCGTGGTGTATCTTGGGCAGTTCAGTGGTTTCAGTGTTGCTATCTTAGCACGCTAGTAAACCATAGGCAGAGAATGGGATTTTCCGCTAGCATGGTAGCTAGCTTTGTATGCTAAGCTAAGCGAAAATACAAACAAACAAATCATATTGCTTATTACGAAACAAAATTTTAATGTCTGTATATGAAACAGTAGGAATTACCAAAAATTCCCAGTTAATTCCTGTGAATTCCCATTAATTCCCATAATTTCCTTTAATTCCATGAAAGTTTCCAATTTGGAATATTTCCAAAATTCCCCAGCTTAACTTCCCATGGAAAGTTTCCGGAAATTTTCCGCCCCTTCGCAACCCTAATCACAGCATACCCTGGCTTTGAGCGCAACATACCTCGCTAACCCACTAATCGAGATTCGTAGTATACCCCACAGGTTTCAAAATACTGGCTATTGTTGACATTACAAAAACTGCATAGACTTTTATGTTTCAGTTTTACAGGTATTTGCATGCAAAACATGCTCTATCCACAGTTTTTACACAAAATTTCTCGGTTGGGAACTGTATGTCCACATGTAATGTTGATCAAAAATCTGATTCAAAAGCATTCTAGTAAAAAGCAAATCAGTTTTTCCCTTTACTGTTTACTACAGGAGGTACAATATAAGTATATAAGTATAAGTGTATATATACTCTTTTGATCCCGTGAGGGAAATTTGGTCTCTGCATTTAACCCAATCCGTGAATTCGTGAAACACAGCACACAGTGAGGTGAAGCACACACTAATCCCGCGCGCAGTGAGCTGCCTGCAACAACAGCGGCGCTTGGGGAGCAGTGAGGGGTTAGGTGCCTTGCTCAAGGGCACTTCAGCCGTTCCTACGGCGTAAATATAAATACTGTTTACAGTATGATAGAACAGAAAAAGTTGCTTAGAGTGAACAAAATATCCATGAAACACACAAGAGCATTCTGAACAAAAAACAACAGCAAAAAGCCCAGTTTTTTTTAACTAAAAAAACCACAAAATTACTGTTTCTAATCTCTGCGATCTTCAGGGTTAGGCCACATGTTTTCATCAACATCGCATCTGATATTATCCAAGGAGCAGGAGCAGAAGCAGAGGTTTTTATAGTGTATCTAAGGTTTGGAATATTGTGTTTGCTATTGTGGGATGTTGTGTGTTAACATTCGTAAATACTACAAAAACAATCCATAGTTTTGTTGGGAGGTATAGCTTGTCTGTTGTCTGAAAATGTAAGCATTGTGGAAATGTGTTCACTGACTGCATATTGTGTGAAAATGGTATGGCCACAAAAATCTGATGCTGTGCTAATTGTGTAAAGAGTTTTGAAAATGTGACAACTGGTTAGGCAAAAGCTTGTTAGCGACTGAAAAAAACTGTAAATGGCCTTAGTGTGAATTTTCTTATATAATTGAACCAATCCTACTTGTTTGAACCTACCTAGGTCTTAACTGTTTATGGTTATGGTTATGGGATTTTGCAGACACTTTTGTCCAAAGCAACTTACAAATACAAAACAATATACCGTAATACTATAATACTTATTTAACAGAGAACAATTTAAGATGTTGGTCAGACTATATTTAGGAGAATAGGAATAATAAACAATGCAAATTCAATCAAATGTACATGGAAGCTCGGCATACTAGCAGCAGCAGTGTGACAAGATCATCTTTATCTCTTCTCTTCTCTCTTCTGTACACAGCCCTGGTGTCACGCTGTCTGCAGCTTGTGGTTCATTACATTCCCATAATCAGGGCCCATTTTGAGACCAAGCTGCAGCCAAAACAGTACAGTGTCCTCAGGCACTTTGACCACATCACAAAGGTAAGCTTATGTACATACACTCAAGGAGTTGGCTAAATCTACATGCACAGACAAGAGAAAAATCATTGCAGTTCGATTCTGAATAGTAAATACCTACACAAAATGATGCACTACATTTAATTGAGAATAGTTTTGTTTCAGTATAGTTATGAGTCCGTCTTGTGACATCTGCGCGGTTATGTGTCTTGCCAGTCTGGCACCTTTTGGAGCATTCTCAGAAATAGAGTTTCCAGATATTATAGTTTCTGTCTCGTTGCAGGATTACAATGATCATATAGCTGAAATTTCAGCCAAACTGGTGGCAATCATGGACAGTCTGTTTGAGAAAGTCCTGTCAAAGGTAAGTCTCCCTAGGTAGGAATTCTAATCAGAACATTTGTAATTCTGGTATATTACTTAATTAAATGTGATTTTAATGCAATGTTTACCCTGCTACAGTATGAAGTAAAGGCTCCTATGCCTTCAGCTTGTTTCCGAAACATCTGTAAGCAGATGGCTAAAATGCATGAGGCCATCTCTGATCTACTGCCAGAAGAGCAGACTCCGGTAACCCCAGATATACAATAACAGACTTGGTGTAATTATCAAGTGTTAAATTAGTTTATCAAGTGTTGAGGTAAATGAGCACATACATTCATGCTCAAACATCCACTATAGTATGGTATGTACTGATTCCTTGTTGCAGAACACTTAACCTTACTCTTGTAAAAAACTTGCTTATTAAATAATTTTCTTTGAAAAAAGGTAGCATTGACCGTAACCCACTTCTCTGTTTGTAGATGCTGTTTCTGAAGATAAATGCCAGCTTTAGAATGCACCTAAAAAGGCAATTGGCCAAACTAGGTGTGATCAACGACGGTGGTCCTCAACATGGGTCAGTTTATTTTTTATCTTCATCCCTCAATAGATGCAGCCCATGATTAGAACATGTTCTACTTTTCACTGTGTTCAGAACAGTTCTCCTCACTTCGCTCTAGCTGCCCATCTAGTGTTAACACTCCGAACTATATGTGCCAAGTCCTGGCTCTGTGGCTCTGGCACTGGAAACAGAGTTGGTCAGATGAGCCAGACACCATCCCAGTTAGTCTAGAGCTGTGTTTCTCAAAGTGTGGTCCGCAAACTACCCCAAGTGGTCCGTGAGCAGACGTGGTAAAATATAATATAAATGAGTTCTTTGTAGTATTGAACCAACTTGTATGTAAATCCAAACAGTTCTGCAACACTGCCCATGTAAGCTATGCCTGACACAGTAAGCAAGGTGCAAAGACCATAAGCAAGGTGGTTCAAGTAGGTGTTTTTTTTTATTTTTTTTATTATTGGTTAAGTGGTCCTTGGTCTGAAAATGTTTGAGAAACACTGGTCTATAGAAACAACTCTCAGGAGCGAGAATGGGATGTCATTATGACCGCCCAAGCATTAAGCCGGGCGGTCATATGGGTTTAGTCAGATTTTTTATTTTATTTTTTATTTTTTCGCGATGCCCAAATTTACGCCAAGGATTCCCGGGACACTGAAAGACCGGGGTACACGAAACTTGGTGGCCATGTAACCCCACATGGATAGCATGGAACCATCGTTTTTCGTTTTGATCTGTAGCCCCCCCCGCTGGACTGGACCCCGAAAGGAGGGTAGGGCAGACACAGTTTTCTGTGAATATCTCGAGAACCGTAGGGTTTAGGAGGACCATTTCTCAAGGGGCCATGTCAACCCATTCCATAACCACTCATTTCATGTATAAGCCACCCTAGTTAAATACAAAAAGTAAAAATGAGGTGCAAAGACCATAAGCAAGGTGGTTCAAGTAGGTGTTTTTTTTTTTTTTTTATTATTGGTTAAGTGGTCCTTGGTCTGAAAATGTTTGAGAAACACTGGTCTATAGAAACAACTCTCAGGAGCGTAGAATGGGATGTCATTATGACCGCCGCGCAGCGAAGCGGCGGTCATATGGGTTTAGTCAGATTTTTTTATTTTATTTTTTATTTTTCGCATGCCCAAATTTACGTCAAGGATTCCCGGGACACTGAAAGACCGGGGTACACGAAACTTGGTGGCCATGTAACCCCACATGGATAGCATGGAACCATCGTTTTAGTTTTGATCTGTAGCCCCCGCTGGACTGGACCCCGAAAGGAGGGTAGGGCAGACACAGTTTTCTGTGAATATCTCGAGAACCGTAGGGTTTAGGAGGACCATTTCTCAAGGGGCCATGTCAACCCATTCCATAACCACTCATTTCATGTATAGCGCCACCTAGTTAAATACAAAAAAGTAAAAATGAGGTGTTGTAATCGCAGGTATCTGTGACCTAACATAGTCAAAACTGCACAAAATTGGAAGTGTAGGATCATTATGACACCCTCTGTATGCACACCAAGTTTTGTGGAATTCCGTTCATGGGGGGCCACACAATAAATTAATTTATGTTACTATACACCAACTGGCCTGTAGGTGGCCGGAGACAGTTTTCTGTTAATATCTCGAGAACCGTAGGGCCTAGGAGGTCCACCTTTTTTATGTATGTTGGTCTTAAGGGGGCATGTCAACCCATCCCATTACCACTTATTTCATGTATAGGTGCAAAGACCATAAGCAAGGTGGCTTAAAAATTGAAAAGCAAAAAATTAGGTGTTTTCATCACAATATCTCTGGCTGACAAGGTCAAAACTGCACGAAATTAAAAGTGTAGGATCATTATGACACCCTCCGAATGCATGCCAAGTTTTGTGTACTTTCGTTCATGGGGTGCTTTAAAATAATATAATGTATGTGTACATTTAGTGATGTACATCAACATGGATTCCCGGGACACTGAAAGACCGGGGTACACAAAACTTGGTGGGCATGTAACCCCACATGGATAGCATGGAACCGTCGTTTTTCGTTTTGATCTGTAGCCCCCCCGCTGGACTGGACCCCCCGAAAGGAGGGTAGGGCAGACACAGTTCTCTGTGAATATCTTGAGAACTGTAGGGACTAGGGTGAACATTTTTTTCCGGATGTTTGCCTCCAGGGGTCATGTTAACCTATTTCATGTGCACACATGTGCACAAACAGATACACACACACACACACACATTCACAGTAATCATACGTATGACACATACTCACACAGTAGACATATGGACGCTTGCATGCACAGGCACATACGCAGGCACACACACAAGCGCACACACATATAACATAAACATGTACATGCACACATGCACACAATTCAAGAATTTCTCAGAATTATGAACAGGCAAGGGGTTGTATAAAATGAATTTTACATGTGAAATCTATGAACTAATCATGTTTTGGTACTTGTTGTCTAGCAGATACCAGTGAGAATTGAGTGTGGATAATGCAATTGAGACAGTTAGAATCATATAGGCCTTTCAGCGTGATTTATTTTTGTGGAAAAAATGTGCTGGACTGGGCGGCGGTCATATTTTGTACCGCTCTGCGGTACATCTAGTTTGATTAGCTGTTAAGTTAACAACAAACCTTCAGTCAAATCGGTTGTGAGATTGCAATTGTTTTTGTAGTGATGAAGTGGCCTTTTCGGAAGAGGATGAAGCCTCTTCTTCCACCTTTATCTCCTCATCTGACGTGTGTCTCTCTCCCCTCTCATCTACAGGCTGGTGGTTGTTGATGTAGCGTTCTACACAGAGAATGTCCAGGTTCTGCGGTCTCTAGAGAGGCTGGACTTGAACATGGCTGCAATCTGGGAGCAGAAGAGGTGATGGCAGCTGAATGGCATAGTAGTGCGATGCTATCCCAACGCTTTCTCTGACAGACACGCCATTTAGCGCCACAAGAAAGGGATATCAAGACTTCTGGCGAGAGGACGGCTGTATGTTTCTGTCTTACCACCCAGCATGTCCGGGATCCCAATGCCCAGTCACTTTCCCGCTTGCCTTTCTCTGGTCCTACCCAGAAGGGTGCATAAGTGGTTGGGGAGAGCCTGGAGTGGTAAGGTTGTTACGTCTTTACGTTGGGAGAAAACAAAATTGAGGAAAAACTTGCATTAATATGTGGGGACCAAACTGGACATTGCTGAAAGGCAGCGTTTCTCTCAGCCTTTTTTTCTATTTTGTTCCTTCTTGTTTTGGACAGGGGTCATTTTTCTGAGTGCATACTAGTGCCTCCTTCTGTCACTACATGCACAAGATACAGTATATCTCGCCATTGTGTGCAATGCAATGAGGATAAATAAATGAGGATCGACTCATGTAGAAAGATGTTTGAGATTAAGGAGGAGTTAATCTCAACAATGGTAAAAACATTAAGTATCATTTTATTTCTTGTACATTTTTCTAAGGTTTTAAACTGTGGTTTTTAGCAGATTGGATGTGAAGAGGGGGAAGAAATAATGATCAGGTCAGCTAATTGTCCAGATGGATGCAGACACATGTAGCCTAGATCTCAATGAAATGGAAATCAAGATTCTGTTTAAAATGGGAATATAATGTATACATGTCACATGCCACAGCTTTAACAGAATTCTAATATTTCTGTAAACAGTACAGAGGCGTTCATGGAAGCCATTGTTTAAGTTACTAACTGACCTCTTGGCTCTTGATATGCTTGATTTAAACAAGCACTTGGACAGACCGGTCCAAGATTATCAGTAAAATAAAAAAACTCTAAAAGTATATCTTAATATTTAAAAAAATGTATAGAGGACACTCTGTTTGTTTGAGTATGTCTTCATATTTGATAGATGGGATTATGTGTATAGCTTGTTAGTGAAGTATTGTCCTTTTCCCTGGTCAGTCCATATCTATGCACACAGACTACTGACTGCTATGCATGATGGCAAAATGTATTTCCAAGCATTCTCCCCAAACAAATGCATAAACAGCTGCTGTGTAAGGGAATCCAGAAATATGAGAGGAGGAGGATGATAATTGAATTGGAAAGAAGAATGACACTGAAATCTAAACCTCAGACCATCAGAATACCAGAGAAATTTGCTGCCAAATGTCCCTATACAAATATTTGTTTCAATTGCTTACATGCTTGATTATCTTTTCATTCATGATTGAATATTTATTAACCTTGGTCCAAGTATGATGTCCTGTTGTAGTGTTTGACGACTGATCAAATCTTGGTGTTGGCAAAGAGAGGGTGAGGGGGGTGTTAAATTATGGGCAAAGTATTCACAGTGTGTTGGAAAGCACTGCACCAGTCAGAAGCAACAGTGCTGTCGAATTCAAAAGTGCCTATACTTTTGATTTATACCATAGACTTTATCAGACTCTAAAGAGTGCCTAACTGTACCACTCTTCTGTGTGTGTGTGTGTGTGTATGTGTGTGTGTGTGTGAATGTGTGTGTGTGTGTGTGAGAGAGAGTGCGTGCTTGCGTGTGTGTGTGTGTGTGTGCGAACAAGGGAGTGCATGTGAATTTGCTGTATGTGTATCTTGGCCCCTTCATGGGGGCCAGTGAGGAAGTGCAAGACAAACAAAATCTTCGAGCATGCTTGAGCATTTTTTTTTTTTTAAATGTGGTGAATCAAGCGATTTATTTTTCTTTTCTTTTTTTTTCAATAAAGCCATATGGGATGTTTTATTTGTGTGCTTTTATTCTTCTTATTCTACTGTTTTTGTTTTCTGCCATTGTCTTTTTATGTGTATTGTGTGGCAAGGCAAAGTAGTGCCCTCCATATTGGCACCCCAATATGAGTAAAAGCATTTTTTGATGCATTACCTAAATATTGAAAAATATGACAAATCCAACCTTAAGAGGTTCAAAGGGTTATTTATTTTGAATAAAAGTAATCTTTCATTAAGAAATAATGATTTTTAAATGAAATTCCATGTTTTTGAGTATTGGCCACAATATCTGTACATTTTCTGTACCAATGCACAGATTTGTGTTGATATGATTTTTGTTTATAGATATATGGTTTAGCCTATAGATAGAATGACATGAAAACGGGTAACAGTCCTTTTACACATTATTGAAAAAAGAAAACACCACCCCATACCAAATTTTATAGAATGGCAGGAACTGATTTCACCGCTGTGTGCCTTTGCATCCCCCATGTTGCTACGGCCCTATAGTATGCTATGTAAACACTGGAATCTAAGAACTCTTTTCTGTTATATGGACTTCATTTGTATGGGTTGAAAGCTATTCATGTTTATAGGTAATCCCTGATAAGAAAATGTAAAATATTATAAAATTGAACACCACTTTCTTCATAATTCCATTGAAAAAATACCGTTTGAAACAGTTTACAGAAAAATAATCAAGTTGAATGTTATTTCAAGTCTAATATGAGATAATAAGTTGATGGGCAGAGGCTAAAGATTAAAGCTTAGCAGCAGTTGCAGCTCCGCATCCCTCTTATTCCCTTTTTCTCCTGGTGGTGGCACCGTGAGGACCAGCAGGTCTGTTCTGGACCACAGTGATGGGGCAGTTGCCAGGCCGATTCAACTCTCTTTGTCAATAAACAATGATATATAAACAATAAATTGATTGATTGGCATTCGAGGTTCAATGACCATGAAACCCATGTGGATCTCCGCAGTTGTTATGAAGGCCTGAAAGATAGGCCTATGAAAAAAAATGTTTATGAATATTTTTATTTCCACTCTAAATGAACAACAAAATGTAAACAATTATACAAAGAAAAACATATTGGTAGCCTATCACGTCGGTTACTTGCCAAATTATTATTTTATATATTTTAAAAACGCCCAGATCTAAAAGACCCTGGCTACCATTTATGGTAGGCGTGTGGTAGCAGCACGGGTAGCAGTGGTAGCCTACTCCCCTGTCTGGCATGAAGTGGTGGCGCTAGTTTAGCAGTCTGGTCTGAACCATATCACCACCATAGACAGTAAAAAAGGATGTTCCGTTCATAACCGAAAACACGTGCTCAAAACGCTTGCTCGGTTTGAAGGAAAAGTAACAGACAAGTCCACCAGCCAATCAGAGGCTTGCCTTTTTGGCTTGTCAGTGTGGAGAAAGGGCAGGACCACGTCGAGGCAGGGAGGTTTCTAGAAGCGAAGCTCTTCCCTACCCTCTCCCCAGCCAGCATCACCCGGCACGCCGTTGTTTCTCGTGTTCGGCTGCATCATGTCTGCTGTGAAAGCACTTAATCCGAAAGCCGAAGTAGCCAGAGCACAAGCAGCTCTTGCTGTCAACATCAGTGCCGCTCGGGGACTTCAAGATGTGCTTAAAAGCAATTTGGGACCAAAGGGGACCATGAAAATGTGAGTTTTGTGAGCATCATGCCTACCGTCATGTCTACCGGAACCATTGTGTTTAAGCGCATGCCCAACTAGCTTAACGCTAATCTCTAACTTGCGAAGATAAAATATATTTCCTTTCCTAAACAGAAATGATTCGGACACTGGCTTAATTAACTGATCGACTAGTCTTTTAGCAACCTGCTATTTTGTAATGTTAATGGATAACTTAAGTCGTCACATTTGTGTTGTCAGATAGTTAGCTTGCTAGCCTGCTAATTCTTTTGGCTACCAGGCTATCAAGCTACCAGGCGAGTTGATGGTCCCTAAGCAATCCTGTAAGGGGCGTAAGTGATTGATAGTATTGAGGCTTGGGCGTCTGAAAGGTACAGATTGAAATGTACAGAAAACATTTTTTTAATAGTGTGCTGAATGCGATCTTAATAAGTGTTGGAATTGTTTCGTTGTGTTGCCAATGCACCTCACCATAAATTTACCTTCTAATTTTTTTAGGCTTGTATCTGGTTCAGGAGACATTAAGCTCACCAAGGATGGCAATGTTCTACTGCATGAGATGGTAAAAATATTTTATTATATTATTATGCAATGAATATTAATTTAGAATGATCTTTTCTATATTTTTGTTTGCGTAGTGTTTACATTTCTTCTTAGGGGTGTTCTTTACTTTAGCCATTGAAGGCTTATTCTGTCAGAAATATAATTGTTTGGCCTGTTTTGAGTGGAGGCTGTGTGAAATGTAACAAAGGACTTTTTTCCATAGCAAATTCAACATCCCACAGCATCCCTGATTGCAAAGGTCGCAACAGCTCAAGATGACATCACAGGTGATGGAACCACCTCCAATGTGCTTATCATTGGTGAACTCCTGAAACAGGCAGATCTTTATGTCTCTGAGGTTAGTACTCCCCTTAAGGTAAAGCGTCGTTAAATCACTTCAAGTTGTATTTAAGCCCTGTCCAATATTTCACACGTTTGTGTTTGTTCCTAAACAGGGGGTCCATCCTAGAATCATTGCAGAAGGCTTTGAAACTGCTAAAGATAAGGCTCTTGAAGTTCTTGATAAGCTGAAGGTGACTAAAGAGATGGACAGAGAGACTCTAATCAATGTTGCTAGAACATCCCTTCGGACAAAGGTTCATGCTGAACTCGCGGATCTTCTTACTGAGGTAACGCAGAACTTAAGACTACTTTTGTACATGCGTGTAACAGCAATAGCATTTCTTGGTATTAGCAACTTACCAGCAAGAAACAAGGGAAAATGTTGTTTCATTTGGAAATCATGATGGTTGTGTCCCGGTGCTTCTTTGGTACTTCCTCAGTTTGCCCACATTATATATTAATGGGTTTCATGTTTTGTTAACAGGCCGTGGTGGATGCAGTGCTGGCTATCCGTAAGCCCAATGAGCCGATTGACCTCTACATGGTCGAGATCATGGAGATGAAGCATAAGACAGAAAGCGACACAGTGTGAGTACACCTTTCAGATTGGTCTCAGAAATGGTGGCCTAATTGTTCCTTTTTTTACAGTGTTTTGGGTAAGTGATCTGCCATTCATGTTTCTGTGGCCCCTCTCTGTTCAGATTGATCAGGGGGTTGGTGCTGGATCATGGAGCCAGGCACCCCGACATGAAGAAGAGAGTGGAAGATGCCTACATCCTCACTTGTAATGTGTCCTTGGAATATGAGAAAACGTAGGTGGAGCGCTTCTGTTTCTGTTCTAATTAGTGTGACTGGAATGTGATGATGTGCATGATGTATAGACCAGCAGTAAATATTCAGGATGCTAGATGTGTGTATAGATATTGGGGTCAATATGTAGACTTGCAATGTATTCTAGAGCTAAACAGCTACATTTTGTAAGAAAAATACTTTTGCACTCAGCAAGCACTACAAGTCTTGAAACATTTGTTTTTCACTTTCCAAAGACTGACTTAAAAAGATTCAACTGTTGAATGTCAAGTCTTCCTGGTGTGAATGATTCACAAGTGATTACAAGTTGCTCTATAGGTCAGTCTCCCATTCCCATTCAAGGCGATATCTGAATCACCAAAAACCCAAGAACCAATCTTCTGGTTTGGTTATACTAGGCTAGTTTCCGTCAGCTGTGTTGTGCAAACTTAAAATGGACACCCCTGTGAGGAGTTGTGAACAGCTGTGGGAACTCTAATGAAAGGCAAAGAAATTGTGCGAATGGTGCAGTGATTATGTGAATAAGCCATCAACCTTTGTCACATTGTGGATTGGGTGCTATTCCGTGTATTTAAAGCAAATAGCAAAATTCTCCATTTAACTTGCAAGATTTTATGCAAATTACCTAAAAAGATCTTGTTGAAATGCTCAAACTCACATGCAATAGGTGGCGTAAACCAAGCGTATAGCTACACTTTTCTTAGTTACAGTAGGTGTATATGCTGTAATTTGAAGTCTTCCACATACGAATGTGATGACCTTACTACATTTGTTAAGATGCACAGAGGTTTGTAGAATGTTAATTCTGGTTGTAGCCAATCACTACATTTGGCGTGATTGGAGCAGTCTGTGTGTATGTGTGTTCTAATGTGTTCCTGTGTCCACAGAGAGGTGAACTCTGGGTTCTTCTATAAGAGTGCGGAGGAGAGGGACAAACTGGTCAAAGCTGAAAGGAAGTTCATTGAGGAACGTGTTAAGAAGATCATTGCCCTCAAGGACAAAGTGTGCGCAGATGCTTCCAAAGGCTTTGTGGTCATCAATCAGAAGGTACTGAAAATCATTGTTCAGTCAGCTTGCATCTGTTGAAATGATATGCAGTCAACAGTTGAGGCCATTCAGTATAGCTTTGCTGATGCTTTTGTATATTGAACACATATTGAGAATGAGGAGATGTCGTCACAACACAGCGCCCCGCCCCCGAGGACAACATCCGTCATTTTAAGAGGATACCCACCAGAACGTGTTCACATTGTTTGTGTTAGCAGAGGAGGTTGTTGATGCCTGAAAGACACTGCTCTGTGCAAAAACTGCTCCAGTGTGTCACACGATTGTCGTGGAAACCTTTAGAAGCCATGGGTTGCTTTTTTTGTTTGTTTCCCCACATGGAAAAAGATGAGGCTGAGGTCGATGTCTGCCAAACTTTGACAAGTGTGACGGCATAATCCTAGAGCTGCATAAGCAAAGGGGAAGAGATTTTAGGACCCTCAACGCTTGCATATATAATATATAATATTATGCACAAGCCTAACATGTAAAACAGTTCTATGCCGATTGGTGGCAGTTTATGTACTGACTTACTACTACTGTAACTTATGGAACAGGGACATGTTTGAGTGAGGGAGAAAGAGATGGCTTACTTTAGCTTTAATTGCCAATGTTTTTGCTAGGATACAAATCAGGATTATGCTTAGACAAGAAAAATGTTTCAAAAAGCATAAACGATTCAAAGAAACTCTTAACATGCCTCAAACTTGACGTTTAGGTCTCTATCATGGCTAACTTCCGACGGATGAAATTCGACGTGGTGGTGGTTATGTTGCTAATTTGCGCGTTGCAGACAGTGCAGACTGCTGTTCATTTCTTTTTTCGTTGTCAGATACATAATCTGTGTACCCAAACTTTATTATTTTTTTGGTGGACGGCTCTGATGCCTCCCAAATTGTCACATGACGGCAAGCTACCATGACGTATCTCCTCATTCTTAATAGGTTCTTATGTAGTTCTCATGGGCCTCCTCAGTCTGAAAGATAACATGTGCATCATACTTTGCTATTTACATTCATGTTATGCTGCCGTTGTAGTGCCTTTAACTCTCCTCTGGTTTGTAGGGTATTGATCCATATTCTTTGGATGCTCTGGCAAAAGAAGGAATTGTGGCTCTGCGCAGGGCAAAGAGGAGGAATATGGAAAGGTAATTGCCTCAACTTCAGTTGAGTTGAATCAAATGTTTTCATCAAATGTTGCAATTGTGAACTTTACTAAGGTAAACATCCTTCACACCTGCTTGTTTACCTAGGCTCACCTTAGCCTGTGGTGGAATTGCCATGAACTCTGTGGATGACCTCACACCTGAATGTTTGGGTAATGCTGGTCTCGTCTATGAACACACCTTGGTTAGTGATGCAAACTTTTCCTTATCATACAGACATTTCTGCAAAATTGTTGATTGTCTTTATCCTCTAATTTCCCTTCATATGACTACAATAACAGTCTTATTGCCCATACATGCATCTGATGTGGCTTGTTTTTTTCTTTCTTTTGTTTTCCATGACTGACAGGGGGAGGAGAAATACACCTTCATTGAGGACTGTAGCAACCCCCGCTCAGTGACACTCCTGATCAAAGGCCCCAACAAGCACACCCTCACTCAGATCAAAGACGCTGTGCGCGATGGCCTGCGGGCGGTCAAAAACGCCATTGAAGACGGTACGATGTGCGAGACCCCTTAGTTGGCACTTAGGCGTCTGCAGTGATGTGTCCACGTTTCTGAGCCTGCTGTCTCTCCCATGTGTGTTACAGGCTGTGTGGTGCCAGGGGCTGGGGCGTTTGAGGTGGTGGTGGCCGACGCTCTGGTCCAGCACAAGCGGGGAGTGAAGGGCAGAGCTCAGCTTGGGGTGCAGGCCTTCGCCGATGCTTTGTTAATCATTCCAAAGGTATGACCCAACTCTAGTCCATGGTAATTCTGTTATGATGACCATCTTGTTGGAGTCTTTTTTTCTGTTTCAGTTTTTCCTATGAATAAATGAAAGTCATTGTTTGTCTAATCCAACTGCACTCCAAACACTGTTTTGTACTCAGGTGTTGGCTCAGAACTCCGGCTATGACCCACAGGAGACTCTGGTCAAGTTACAGACTGAAAATAAAGAATCTGGGGAGATTGTCGGGGTAGACTTGAACACAGGTATGACTACGCTCCTTAAAATTGTGCTTCCTCTATAATGAAATTAAATGATGTCTACTTTATTACCTTTGGGTTGAAAAATGTGTTTTGAACCATGTGCTTTTCCATGTTTAGGTGAGCCTATGGTTCCTGCTGAAGCAGGTATTTGGGACAACTACAGTGTCAAGAAACAGCTCCTTCATTCATGGTAAGACACCGTTTTTCGAAGGACACCCGTGTTCACCTGTTTATCTTTCTCCAGAAATGAGGCTGGCTAGTGAAAGTACAGTAAAGAAACATGTTTTCAAATATGTTTTTTTTATCTCCCACACAGTACGGTCATTGCCAGCAACATTCTGTTGGTGGATGAAATCATGAGGGCTGGCATGTCCTCACTGAAGGGTTGATCAAGTTCTTCAAGAAGATTGCTGATTTCACCATGACATCTACAGGGTTGATGAGCAGTGTCACCATCCTGGAAGGCTTGCACGAGACCTCCAACTCTCAGGCACACCACTAAGGCTTTTGTTGATTCGTAGAAGATGTTTTGCCCCATATGAGTCCTCGCTCCCTAAATAGTATGCTCCTCAAGTCCGATTGTTCAGATTGTTGATGGTCTTCATCGTCAGTCTTTATTTGTACTCATTAAAATGTTTTGGCTGATCTGTGTGTCTTTGTTTAATTTCCTATCTAAAAGAAACGATTGGTTCAGAACCTCAGGGGTGCAATGATGGAATATGAACTTTGTGTGACAAGACAAGCTCACACTTGGCATTATTGAAACGTCTTTTGCACTAAGGCGTAGTGGTCAAGGTGCAAACGAGCCAGACACTTGTCTGGCATTCTGAAGAGAAGTCTATTCAAGACTTGGAAAGTCAAGGAATTTATCTTTTTGGGGGCAAAGTCATGAAATATCAGGGAATTTTGCTGTAGCAGTTTATGTACTTGCCAAAATACATTAATACAAATATACTTCCATGCAGAGTTGGTGTATATCTGGTTGTTAGCTTTACGGCTTGCTTGAGTAGCCCAACTGTGTTTATTCAATGCCTATTTATTCATCTCCCGCTCTAAAAAAGTTAAGATTCTTGACTGCCATGTGGGTGCTCTGAAATCATTGGTCGGTATATTGTACTATTCCTATTATATAGTAAGTCATGGAAATTCAGTTTTTTTGTTAGGAAAGTCATGGAATTGTACATTTGACAAAGTGGGAACCCTGGTCTGAAGTGTGATCCCATCCTCTTAACCTTATATGACATCAGCCCCTTTTAAAAACTATTTCAGATTATATAATTTACAACTGTGTTGTAAAAACATGTTTGCTGAAGTTTCTGTCATTGTAATATTTCAATAATTATATTGCTCAGTATCACCCCAATCTTGAACCGTTTAACATGCAGCAACCACCACTAGCAGCAGCCTCCAGCCCATTTGGTGGCGGTAGTTCACCGGGAGGCAGAGTGACTGCAGGAAGAGCACAGCAGAGAGTGTTTTGAGGAAGCCAAGTTTTTAAATGACTTCTCATTTGCACTCTTGCACCTGATTTGCACGCATCATTGGACAAGTCAAAGCCATGCGATTAGGAAATATTTTCTTTCTGTCACTGTGTGCTGTGTCCTGTTCTCAAGGTAGGGTTCAAGAGCCATCAAACTATTTTAAAAGCTTTTTTGATTTGTCCTGAAGACCTCTGGGTCTGACAGAATGAAAAGTCTACAGCGTAACATTAAAGCTACATGGAGAAGGCATGCATGCAACAGACAAAGAAAAATTCTATATACTAACACTGATATGATCATTCTTTGAAACACCTCAACAGACGATGATGGCATGGTACACATACATGGCGCTAGTTTCAAAATGGGAACCAATGCGGCTGATGGACGAGATGGAGAGTCGCCTGTCCGAAGTGTGACAGTGAAACCTTTTAAACTGGATACATATCCAGTCACCAACTCTGATTTTAGGTAGGCAAAGTATCATTTGTCAATTCTGCAAGCATGTGTTAATACCATAAAGGTAATTCATTTTCTGTCTACAGGAAATTCATCAAGGAACAAAAGTACAAAACAGAGGCAGAGACTTTTGGATGGAGTTTTGTGTTTCAGGATTTTGTGTCAGTGGAGATGAAGAACAAAGTCACGCAGAAAATAGAGGTTAGTAGAAGACAACAATGCAGTGCCAGTAAAAATGCATTGGCTGTTTGAATATTTTGATCAAATCTCCAATCTCATGTCTTTTGAACAGTCAGCACCTTGGTGGATACCTCTAGAGAAGGTGTTTTGGAGACAGGTATGTCTATCCTTAACACTTTAGTTTGTGTTGCTAATCTTTTTTTTTTGCAGTTAACTCCAACATATTTTATTACTAGTGCAGTGCCTGTTCACACATGCTATCCCTGTAGAAAACCTGTAGCCCAATTACATGACCGCAGGTATGCCTGCTTTAAAAATAGGATGATAGGGAAAACATAATTCCAGCTAAGCATTCAATAATGAATATTGAATATTATATTCTAATACAATAAATGTGCAGTGAGCAGAATTTATGCATGGCTGCATGTGACAATTTTTACACATCAAATTGGCATAAGCCTAACAGCTGTTTTGAGTCAAGGCTATATGTTTAACCTATTGAATAACTTCATTATAGAGAAGCAAACCATTTTGTGGAATGATGCATTATCATTACATCAACGATGTAATTCAAAAACAGTCTCTGGTAGCCTTTAAGTGACATCAGGCTCTGTCTGCCACTCGTTGTCGTTGTCTCATTTCAATTTGTGACATTGCAGTCGGAATTGTCGTTTGTTTATTCAAAGTCTAAAGACAGTCCAAAGTAGCCTGGGCTATTCAAAGTGTCAGTTTATTCCACACCATTTTTTTTTTATGTCGCTTTGAATAGCCACTGCATACCTGTGTTTGTTGGCATGTTGATTCCACAGAATCATTTTATGCAATCAAACCACATACAGGGGGTCTTTATTGTTGAGGTCAGACATGATAATCATCCTTGCACTCTCACTAACTTTTTACTCGTGCAGCCTATACTCAGTTTTGCCAAAGCCCCGCTTCTATCCTCTCTGGTACTGGAGCCTATAGTGCTGTGTGAGAGAGGGGCTACAGTAGAGCAGCAAAAGCCAATGTGTGCTTCTTTTACTATATATTTTATGATATACACACTATATTGCCAGAAGTATTGGGTCACCTGCCTTGACTCGCATATGAACTTAAGTGACATCTCATTCTTAATCCATAGGGTTTAATATGACGTCAGTCACACTTTACAGCTATAACAGCTTCAACTCTTCTGGGAAGGCTTTCCAAAAGGTTTAAGAGTGTGTTTATGAGAATTTTTGACCATTGTTCCAGAAGCGTATTTGTGAGGTGCACTAATGTTGGACGAGAAGGCCTGGCTCTCAGTCTCCGCTCTAATTCATCCAAAGGTGTTCTATAGGGTTCGCTGCACTTACTCGTTCCCGTAGCAAGACACCTGCCATGTTTTAAATCAATCCCACAAACAGACAGACTGTAATTTATAGATAAATGTCTAGGGGTCCAAGCAGTAAAGCTGCTGGATCCCTATTGTATGTTGTCTTCTTTTTCTTCTTTTTTCTTCCTGAAAATAGCCAAACAATAGTGACAGTACATTTCCACTGTTTTAAGTGAAGGAGCCCCGTTTATTTATCTGTTTTGCTGTGAAAATGTTTTTGAGTCTGCACATTCCATTGTTTGATGTTGCCATGTTTCAGCCAGCTGGGCCAGGCTCTGGCATTAAAGACCGATTGGACCACCCCGTGGTGCAGGTAAGCTGGAATGATGCCCAAGCCTATTGCCAATGGAGGAAGAAGCGACTGCCTACTGAGGAGGAGTGGGAGTTTGCTGCTCGTGGGGGTCTAGATGGTGAGTAAAGCTTTATTTGGCAAGTGGTTTGCAGACCCCTTGTTTAAGTATTCCAGTGATGTGGTTGTCTCTTTTTTTCAGGGAGGGCCTACCCATGGGGCAACAAATTCATGATCAATCGAACCAACCTATGGCAGGTCAGTATTTCAGTAAAAGCTGGGATCTAGATTTTCCGAGCTAGTCAAGCATGAACTGGCACATGTGGTAATTGTGTACTGCACAGTGTATTGAATGAGTGAAAGAATGTATGACGTTTTGCTCAGGGGGCATTTCCAGATGGAGATTCAGCTGAAGATGGTTACCATGGCATTTCACCCGTCAATGCATTTATCCCCCAGAATAGCTATGGTAATCCCTGATGAGAATAATAATTACATTTACTTTGTTCTGATATTTAGCTTTCTGTTGATAAGTTTGGAAGTTTATGCAATTCTGTGTTTCTTGTCAAGGACTGTATGACATGTTTGGGAATGCATGGGAATGGACAGGCACACGCTTTCCTGGAGCTCAGGTTATGTATGTTTTGCGTGGGGCCTCTTGGATTGACACAGCTGATGGCTCAGCCAATCACAAGGCTCGGGTGACCACTAGGTAATTGCTCACTTTCTGTTCTCTGAAGGGTTAATTTGGGAAGGATTAGGAAGGGTTTATTCTAAAACACACTGAATTCACCTTACAAAATGTCATTGAAGTCAGTGTACACATTTTTAGGTTTACTAGAAATACTGAATGAGCATAGAATTCATTCAGTTTGGACTGCACACATGAACATAATGCTTGAGCAACTTCCCTGATGCTGGGAAAGATAGTTGATATATTGAACCATTATAGGTCACCATTGGATGACCATTTCTTTGCAAGGGTTTTGAATGACAGCCCTACTAGTTTTTAAAACAATGTTGGCCATCTTTATTCTAAAAACCAACCAATCAATCAGTCTTTATTTATAGCGGCATTAGTGCAAAATTGCAATACAAAGATCTGTGCAGTAAGTGTCAATAAACTTCATCAAAAGAACAAGGCAATGCAGAAATAACCTCTGTGGTGTCTTATCATAAAACAATGGCCTTTCAAATAACTTAATAAAGGTAAAATTGATAAACAAAATAGATAGAAATAAAATAACAAAACAAAGTGGATACAATTGTATCAGTCAGAGAAATAGATATGCAGTAAGCTATGCATTTTCAGTTATGCACCTGTTAAAGTATTACAATTTCATTTACAGAATGGGTAACACTCCAGATTCTGCCTCTGATAACTTGAGTTTCCGATGTGCTGCTGATGATTCACCACAAAAGAAAAAGAAGTCAAAGTCTGAGCTATAAGGAGACAAATGGACAGAGCCAATTCTCTCCTGTGGAGATTTGCATTGTGACCTAACCTTCTCTTTCTGAATTTCTAAAATGTTAGTATTATTTTTCATTTTTGAAATGTATTGTTTTTTTCTGGTAAGATTGTTTTTATGTGTATATAAATTTACTAACCATGATTGATTAAAGTATTTTATATGCAGTATATTTGTGGTGGTACTGATGGTACAGCAACACTGATTGTAGGCCTACAGGTGCTGCCTTTGTTTCATTCTTACTTGCCAGTTGTAGGCTACATAAGAGACAAAACGACAATTATTTTACAAACCTATAAAGTGTGATTTTTAAAATATGTGTGTTAGTTACTCAAAAAGAATTGTATGCATTCAGAGAAAGTTGCAAAAACATTCATTGTTATTTTGATACCATAGATGGATGAAGACCCAGTCAAGCAATAGTCAGGAATAGATTTTTATTTACAATGGTACATCAAGGTAGAGGCAGCAAGGCTTCACATAAAGATCAACAAGCTGCTCTAACTAGACAAGCAAATAGGCATGGTTTAATAGCCTGTTCTTCCAGGTTGACGGACGATCAAAGTTAAAATCCTGCAAGCTATAGGGATACTTTGTTCATATTCTTCAACGTCAGATCATAGGATCATTTCAGCAACACTATGGACAGACGGGACTAAAACGCTACGATATTTACTTTACCCAATCAACATTCTCGAGGAGGGCGATGATCCAATCAGTGTGGCAAGTGGGTTGGACTTGAGTCAGGAGGTGGGTGTCTGCTTCAGTGAGGCTGCAGGTTTTCTGAGGGGCGAAAATGGCGCCCAGCTCGAAATCAGGAAAACATGATAACAAACAAAAACACAGAAAACAAGACTCTCACGTCGTTAAACTGCTCAACCGTGGAAAGGTAATAAACATCTGAACCGAATGTTTCTGTACTGTTAACCGGCCTATGTGGACCAGTAATGAGAAAAGCAGTATGTTATCAATGAAATGACACTAACATTAGCTAGCTAACATCCACAAACAAGACACATAATTTAACTTTAGTAGCAGCTAACGCTGTATGTTTCCATTGCTAGTTGTATGCCTGAGTCAACCGAACCGAAAAGAACCGAGTCACTCATTATCTTAATTTCTGTATTTAGTTGGTAATTGTAACGTATACAATGTTGCTAGTTTGGAAATCGCGAGAGCTTAACTTGTGGAAGCCATCTGCAGCAAGTAGTAACGTTAAGTAGGCAGGTAGCTGCTACACATTAATTTGATTTGACAGATGGCAATTTAGCCATCTGTTATAAACAACACACATGCATTCAAACCGATTCAAACCAGTTTTATGTTCATTTCTGTTATTAACGTTTGATTACGTGAGGTAAGCTACAGTAAAGGTTACGTTCGTTCAGTTAACCGGTGATGGTGAAGCTAATTTCATGCTAACGATAATTTGTTGTCTGACAGTTTAACCTCTTGTCTTCTTTAATCCAGCTGTCAGGTCAGCTGTCGCAGCGATGGTTCCTGAAACGTCGTCCGCGTGTACGTGTTCCCTTGAAGACTATAGTCAGTGAGGCAACCTTACGAGCAGGGTAAGTCTGTCAGTGTGTGAAGGTTTTGACTATGCCCTTGAGAAAGCTCAATGACCACTCAGTCACCTCATACCCTGTCTACCTACAGGCACATCTTTTTGGGCTTTACAAAATGTGGACGCTATGTGTTGTCTTATACCCGTGACTATGGGGAAGCAGATGACACATACACATACCACCTGTACTGGTGGGAGTTCAATCTGCACAAGAGTCTAAAGCAGGTACAGTAAAACTCCCCCCTGACTGCTCCACCCACATCCACCAGTCATGTTATGGTCACTCTATCACTCATCCTGTCATCCAGCAGTCATACGAAGGACAGGATCAGGATGTCATGGCCAGTGATGACACCAGTCATTAAATAACATAAATATTCCCATAGCATAGCAAGACAGGACTCTGCTGTATACTATAGAGACTCATGGGCTCCTAGCTCACCATGTTGCTCTTACTCCTCCTAGGTGCATCGCATCCGCCTGTTTGCAGATGAAACCATCTACAGTGACTTATACCTTGCAGTCTGTGAATGGCATAACGCCAAATCAAAGATAGTCATCTTTGGCTTCAAGTAAGCACTAGTGATATAGGTGTGGGGTGCTTGCGTGTGAGTGAATATTTGTAAACATCTTTGTGTTTGTGTTTGTAGTCCTGCATACTTGTCTGGTCCTTACAGTTTGTCTGGCCCTGTTATGTGTGTAGTATGTGCAGTTCCAGCTCAGCCCTGTTGAACATGGTGATGAGTGATGAGAACAACAGAGACATCTACATCACCATCATCTCCATGCCAGCTGCTAGGCCATGCATAGAGTGCAAGTCTTCCCCATCTACAGCTGCCATGGGTAAAGGTCCCCTCACACACCCACACCCACACATATGGATACAGCATTACACTGTACAGAAACACTATATACTTAATGTACAGTAATATAATGCACATCTAATGGCTGTAAGTCACTTTTGCATCACTCAGTTCTCAGCTTCATATATACACACTGACAGAGATGTACAAGGGATGTGCAGTGCTGTCCTTCCTCAGGAACTCATTTGACTCGTATGTGTTCCCCTTTGTGTAGGAGCTGAGCCCCTGGAGCCTGGCTTTGTGCTGAACGCTCGCTATCAGGTGGTGCATCCGTTCCCCACCTTCCAGCCTGCCCTGCAGCTCAAGAAAGAGCAGGTGATCCTGCTCAACACCAGCTACTTCCTGGTGGCTTGTGCCATCTCTCTGTGCCAAGGTACTGTACTGGGTGGACACCGCAAGCCTTTTTAGTCGGTTACTCACTGAACTCCTGCACATCCATCATGTCAGGGTTGGCATGTGTGCAGTTTTGTAAGCTCTGTCTGCCCTTCTCTCTCCAGGAGAGCAACCTGGTGAAAAGGAGCAGGTTTTGTACAGGAGGAGACCTCACGTCTCAGTGCTTGGTCCTTGCGCTGCCCGGCCGCCGCCCACCCCGACTCCTCAGGGGTCACCTGAGAGGGTCCAGGAGCCCAGCCGGCCTTCCTCCACCCCTCTCTCACCCAGCCAGTCCCAGGCTGCGATCAGGGCACGGGAGTTTGCGGCGGACATTTTCCGGAGGGCCCAGGCAAGCAGCGCCGAGAGGGCAAGGCCGCCGAGGAGAGAGAGCGACGACAGAGAGAAAAGCCGAGAGGAGCCCAAGGAGGAGAGGAGGGAGGATCGGAGTCAGAGGGCCAGGACTGACGGAGAGACGGAGCAGAGCGCCGAGGACGAGCGGCAGGCCGGCGCCGCGCCTCAGCAGGCCCCCTCCAGTGGGAAGCAGACCTCCTGCGTTAAGACGGAGCCGAGAGAGGAGGCGCTGGAGCCGCCCTCGCCACAGGCAGCGCCGGCCGAGCCAGGCTACGTCAACTACACACGCCTCAAGTACTGGCTGCAGCAGCCGGGCACCATGCAACAAGACGGAGGTGAGAGCTGAGTCCCAGTGTTCTAGGGAAGTTATTGCTAAAATGGTTTTCCCACCTGAGCTAAAAAGTTACCGTCATACTCAAGTTTATTGTTGCTCAGAGACCATTTGACAAGGGAGCCAGGCACACATTAGCAGTCATCTGGTTTCTGGACAACATTAACTTCATTGCCACTGCCACCCTTTAAAAAGGCATCCATCTCTCTCTCTCTCTCTCTCCCTCTCTCTCTCTTCTCTTGAGGTAGAAGGTGAGGGAGAAGATCAGGATGATAAAGTCCAGCTTCCCTTCACTGTGTCAGACCTGAACGGCAACACACTGCAGCCGGTGATAGGACCATGTAACGGACAGGTAGGACTAGATTGCACTCCCTAGGACACCTGTGGGAACATCTTAGATGTTGAACTGCTCTACTAGTGTATGTTTCATGAATGCTTGAGCTTAACAGGGAAGCTCCACTGGGTGCGTAACTGAAGCGTTCCGTTCGCGATGTGTAAAAGCAATTTTAGAAGGTGTATATATATTTTTTTTTTATGTACACGCAGCCATCACGTCTGGTGTAGCTACTTCCATTGATTATAGTGGAGGCTAATTGTTGCAGCAGACGGAACGTGAATGGACCACTTCAGTTCCCCGCCCGATGTAGCTTCCCTGTAAGACCTCCATGGCGGTGTGGGCTTACATGTTTATGTGCTCCTTCCAGTGTGTGTGCGTGGAGCAGCTCACACTGGACTTTGAGTATGTGATTAATGAAGTTATCCGGAACGATGCCGAGTGGGCCTCCAGGTTCTGCTCCTTCAGTGATTACGATGTGGTCATCCTTGAGGTGACTGGATTTTCTCACTTAGCCACTCTCACAAACACATAAAAAACAAATGGAGATGCGCTGTCATAGTGATGTGATCATTATCACTCTGCTTCCATGGAAACAGATGTGCCCAGAAACAAACATCGTGGTCATCAACATCGGACTGGTGCTGCTCGCTTTTCCCCCATCAGAGGAGAAGCTCTTAAGGTTGCTTGCTACCTATGCAATTTATCCGCTGCCTTATTTCACAGCACACATTTAGGTTTTCCTTTTTAAATGTACTTGATTAAGAGAATTAAATAAATGTTTTTTTTTTATAGCTTTAAAATAATAGATGAATAGTCATTTACAGCAGCATAAGTATTGCATAGGAAACCACAGGGATGCATTCAGTGGCTTCATCTGCCTCGTGCGTGGTTCTCCACAGGCCTGAATCGTTCCACACCAGCCTGCAGGTGAGCTGGGACCTCAACACTGGGGTGTGCTGCACCGTGGGGGTGGGAGAGCTCAAGGAGATGAAGGGCCAGACCAGGTGAGGGGCTCGCTCGTGTCTGTGTGCCTTCACGTGTGTGCAGCCGTGCTCTCGGTCCAGGTGGCGTCCTCCTCACGCTCCTTCTTCTCTCTCTAGTGGCAGTGTGTGGAGCGGCTACCGCAAGTCGTGCGTGGACACGGTGATGAGGTGGCTGGTCCCGGAGAGCAGCTCGCGCCACATCAACCGCATGACTAACGAGGCGCTGCACAAAGGTCTCATGCACACACGCGCACACACACAGGAGCCCACACACATGTGCCCACACACTGGAACCCACACACTTTGGTTATCTTGTATGTTATTTTGACAAGTAAGACAAAGTAAACATCATGACCAGAGCTTGTTGTCCAGGGGCCAGTTTCTGCCTGATCCAATATACGTGAAGGATAAGGAGAACTCTAGCTCCTCCAGCTCCATAGCATTATTCAGAGTTTCTACATATTTCACATCTTTCAACCTTGTTCAGTTTGTGTTTGTATTTAATCTGGGAATAATCCCTGATGATTCTTGGACTACAAAGGCATCGCCTTAGCCGGGGAATACCTACACGACTTTTTGGCAAATTTGGGATTTGCTCTACAGGTCCGTTTGGCCAAGAGGCCATTGAAGCCCATTTCCAATGTTCCTAAAACACGGGCACGCGTATACAATTGCTAGCTAATCCAGCATGGACGTGAATTTCTTTGGAATTGAGTAAACAAATGCATTTAAAACCTTTGTTTACAAGATTGCTACACTTTTGAAACAATTTGGTAACAGTTTAATGTACAAATTTAAGTTTAATTTCACTGCTAGTTACGCCCCTGCTGAAAATCGTAAGTCAGCGAACCTCTTCCAGACCCATTTCCAGTTGTGTAATTGTGAAGGTCTGGGTGCTCCAAGGCTAGCATCGGCTCTGTCGGCGGTTCTATCTAAAGATGCACAGCTGTTCCCCATGATCTGATCTCTGCTAACCTCTCCTCCCTCTCTTGTGCAGGTATGCCGTTACAGGTGTTGGCTGACAGTGATGGAGGCACATGGATCACCCGCTGATACGGCGCCAGGAAGTGTAATACATGGAACACTACTCAACACTGACACAGCTGTGGAGTGTTTCCCGCGGCGTGTGTGTGGATGCCCAGGGACAAAAAATCACACACACACACACACACACTGACGTTACACACGTGAATATGCAGATGATAGTAACCTGCCAGGCGTCTTCTGATGGGTCCTGCTCATCTTCTTACTTGTACTGGGGCATCGCTCCAGATTTCTTTGCACCAGCGTTAGAACATATATTCTTTAAGTTTACAGGAAGGACATGTATGTTCTCATGTCTGAAGGACAAATGTCATTCCCTTTGATTTTACACATTTGTTTTCATGGTCATTGTCTTTCTTGTCTGTAAACATGTGTCAAGTGTGTCTTTTATGAAACCCGGTTTCAGCCCTCTGGCCTCTGCACTCTCCGTCTGATGCGTTTGTACAGGATAGGTCTGTGGCTTTGCTGTCAGCAGAGAACCTAATCATTTTGTAGATTTCCTCTTTAAATATAATAATTGTAGTATATGAGTTAGGTTGCCCCATTACAATACTCAAAAGGAAGTATTTGGACATTTTATTGTTGTCTAATGTACTCTGATTTTATATTAACAGCTAAATAAAATAAGGGAAAATACTCTGGGGTTGATTTTTCATTTTCTGTTTGGAATGACTAAATCTGTAAATAGGGACACTGTGACAGTAATGAAGCACAACACAAATGATCCTCTGGCCTGCTAGAGCTGTTAGCTGTAAGGTGAGATGTCCCTCAAGTCTAAGTAGAGGGCACCTGCTTTATTCTGTTTTAGTTTTACTCTGGAACACTTTTGTGTTTAGTCCACACAGTCCAGTTTTTGAGCCCCTGAAACATCTTTTAAGGGAAAGCGCTAAAAGATGTAATTTTTGAGCTTTTCAATGCAATAAACATTCAAGAGACAAATACAAAACAAACAAACCACAAGGATTTAGTTATAAATTATTTTTTTTCCAGTTCTTCAAAGCAATCTTTTAGTCCATTTTACAGTTAATGCTACATCTGTCATAAAACATCCAAGTTTGCTACAGGTATAATTCAAGTAAGGCCTTGACGGTATGAACAGTACAATATATATGGTTACTGCAATATATCTCATAACAAAGTCACAATTGACATAAGTGATGCCATTTGTAAACAGGAAATAACATTTAAACAATTCATCTCCAAGTTATACCCTATATAAATACATACATCTTTACAAAAAGTTTCTCTTTTTCTTCTTTGCAAGGGATCTTCCCTGCCAGATGTACAGTAGGTTTCTGAAACCCTTGGTTCCACTGCACTTCCTAAGCTCCATCAGTAATAAAGGTAGATGCTCTCTTTGCTGGTCTAGATTGTCATGAACTAGGACATACAGTATGTGCAGTCATGTCAGACATACATGTGCTATCTGTAGTCTTTTTGGATGCTGCCAGAAACAAGGACATGAAACATGAAAATGAGCCAATGATATTGATGGATGTGGATGTGGCCTTTTCTCTTTCTCTGCTCAGAGCCCCCACCCCCCAGAGTCTGAACTCAAATCTCCTGAAAGGCATCAAACTATTCTGTTTGGCTCTGAACTCTCATTCAGTTGTAAAATATTTTGGCAAAATGCTTGGTTTATAAATTGTGTTTATTTGTGTAGCAATATTTTCAAACGAAACATACAATCTCTGCTGGCCAGGTAGAGAACACAAAGAAATGTTCACTGAAAATAGAAATAAAAACAAATCGCAAAGAAAAACTGCTAACTGTAGGCCTACTGATGGCGGTGGCACTGGATCATTACTGAATGATATGTCACATCAATACAGAAGAGACTCTTAAGTCCAAATTCCACAAACACATCAAACAAAAAAGGGAACCAGGCTGGTATATGCCCAGTTTCAGTCACATGCTTGGCACTCTAGATGCTGACATGGTAGATTATAAAAGAACCTACAAGTTCTCACTTGTGAAGTTACTCATCATCCTGTAATCTGATGACCTCTAACTGGTTTCAGGCAGAGAAGGGTTTGATAAGGCATAGGTGAGGGATTAGTCAATGACGGTTGGGAATGCAGTGGTATAACAAGGCAAACGATGGTGTGAGGCTCGGTCACAGTGAGTGAAGGTGAGGAACAGGGTACATTAGAGTGCAGAGATTACAGGGGAGGGAAGGTTCTGTCCATCTACTGGTCACTCACTCACTCACTCACTCACTCACTCACTCACTCTCCTCGTTCTCTCTTTTCTATGTGCTACACATAAGCACATTCTCATCCTTACAGTGGTGCTCTGCCCCACCAGCTCATTATACACACACACACCTTCCAAACATCCATATCCTCTATCTAACTGTTCTGAAAAATAAATAACAAATGTGCAAAGAACGCATAGGATGGGGGCAGTATGGCACACAACATTTAAAAGGCATAGGTGCAGGCAGGGTATGGATGTTTTGGGGTGAGAAAATTAGGCATAGTAAGAGGTCATTGCAGATGAGCAGATAGAACGAAGATGATAGAGGCAAATGAACAAGCGTTCCATTACACGCACACTTGTATGCACAGTGAGGTTGACTGCTTATGGAGACACAAACCTGCCAGGGCTGGGAGTTCACCAGGCATCCCTGGTAGTTGTGGATGACTGGGTGAATGTGTCCAACGGTTTGTCTCAGTGTGTGTGTGTGTTTATCAGAGCACACTGGAATCGGTGCGGGCCAGTTTGGCAGGCGGCTCAAGAGCCAGACTCGTGTCAGCATGGTGAGAAGTGAGCTCCTGACACTCTTCATCACTCTCATCTTCCTCCTCCTCCTCTTCCTCTGTAGTCCAAACACACACACACACACCATGAGGGCAGTGCACAATGCAACACAACACATCACCTGCAGGGCACATAAGGACGAGACAGAACTGAGAAATGGACAGATGTCCCGTCTACCTTTATCTGGGTCCAGTGTGCTAAGACTGCGGCTCAGAGTTGAAAACTGTGGACGGGAGAGAGAAGTCATCAGTATGCAGTCTGTGCGCCTGGCCATCAACACCCTCAACACACACTTTTACCAGCTGCTCATTTGCTGCTCCTATAATCCTATAATCTGATACTTTGGAGCTATAGGCTTCAGGACTTTGGAGAGTATGTGGAGGTGGAGCTGACGTGAGTGTGGTAGGTGTGAGAGGTACCTCTCCCATGACAGCGATAGGGGTCTCTCCCTTGGCCTGGGCCACCCTGTGCTCGATCAGATAGTACATGTACTCATCGTACAGCAGGCGGATCAGGTGGAATGAGCCAAAGCTCGCTGCGCTGCGCAGGGTGAGGTCTCGGATCACCATGGAGCTGAGAGAAGAGGAAGACATGAGAAGGAAACAGACTTAGACGGTTTGAAGTATAAGTATAAGTATATATACTCTTTTGATCCCGTGAGGGAAATTTGGTCTCTGCATTTATCCCAATCCGTGAATTAGTGAAACACACACAGCACACAGTGTACACACAGTGAGGTGAAGCACACACTAATCCCGGCACAGTGAGCTGCCTGCATCAACAGCGGCGCTCGGGGAGCAGTGAGGGGTTAGGTGCCTTGCTCAAGGGCACTTCAGCCGTGCCTACTGGTCGGGGATCGAACCGGCAACCCTCCAGTTACAAGTCCGAAGTGCTAACCAGTAGGCCGCGGCTGCCCAAACGCTGTACTGGGAAAAACACCGACAGTCTACAGCTGATGAGAAGATAACCACAGCTACAACCAAGCAGTCGACAGAACAGGCCACAGATTTCAAGCTGTGTGTGACTCTTTATCTCAGACATGTTTTATACAAACACCAGATATTTTAAGATCATAAAAAAACTTGTAATTGTGCTTGTAATTGTTGTAAAACGTTAACTGCTACACTGTTGTAAAATGTTAACTGTTAACGAGCACTGCACCATGAACAATGAGGATGACACATGCACTCACAAAACAACTCACCTGTAGAAAGACCACTTCAGCAGGAACTGCTTGGCAGCTTTAGGAAAGGCGGGGCTGGACTGGTAGGGCTTTAGGACCTGGGAGACCACGCCGTCCAGCCAGGCAGCCCACTGTTCCAGTGAGTTCTGCTGCTGCAGCGTGAGCTTGAAGTCCTGCTCCAGCCGCTGCACCACGCCGTCCTCACAGCGGCACACCCACGAGGCCTGCTCCTGAGAGACACACACACACACACACGCACACACACACGCACATACACACATACACACACACACACACACACACAGACACACACATACATACACACACACACACACACACACACACACACACACACACACGCACACACACACACACACACACATACACACGCCCACACACACACACACACACACACACACACACAGACACACGCACACACACACTGTTGGTCAGCTGTGGTGCAAGCGGTTGCAGCATCCATACCACTTTCAGGTCCAAGCACCCATGGGGACTCGAGTACAAATCTGACCCATGGTCATCTCCCCATCCCACCCCATCTCTCTCTCTCTCTCTCACTCGCTTTCTGTCACTCTTCACTGTCCTATCTGAATCTTAAGCCAACCCCCACCCCTCCAAAAAAAAAAAGATGTGAAATGAAAGATCAGACAAAAAGAGGAAAAGCAAGTGTGTGTAGGTTGCGGAAACTACCTGCACGTTAGCGAAGTCCACCCGGTTGAGGTCGGAGAGCATCTGGCTGATCTGCGTGGTGTTCTGCAGGACGGCGCGAGCCGCCTGGGCCAGGTGGTTGAGGGAGGTGTACCTGCGCAGCGTCTGGGCGAACGCGCCTACACAAGTCACCTGGAGGCACAATGAGCGGTCACTTCATATGCATAGTGTTCAAGAATCTTTTACTGTTTTAGAGCGGGAGATGAATGAATGGGCATTGAATAAACAAAGTTGTGCTACTCAAGCAAGCAGTAAAGCTAATAACCAGATATGCTCCAATTCTGGGTGGAAATATTTGTATTAATGTATTTTGGTAAGTAAATTTTAAACAAACAAATTTCCCTGATATTCCATGACTTTGTCCCAAAAATTATAAAATTCCCTGACTTTCCATGTCTGGAATAGACTTTCCAAAATCCCATGATATTCCAGAAATTCCATGGGAACCCTGCAAACAAAGCCCTCAAATGTGTTACAGAAAGTTGAGAGAGTTCATGAGTGTCGGACCTTGATGCGGACCATTTCCTCTGGGATGTTCATCATGGCACTGGTCAGCCAGCTCTCCACACTTTTGCCAAAGTTACGGATGGCTTGAGTTAAGGCACCTGAGAGGAGAGATGAGGAGTTAGCCTAACCACATCAACACACTTACTGGACACAGCCTGGGTGGACATAAGGGTCATTCTAGGTGTAAAATCTCATTTGTGTGTGAGGAGCCCGGCGTGGTCAGACTCACTGGGGATGGGCCGCAGCACATCGGGGATTAGCACCTCCACCAGACTCTGGTACAGGATGTTGTCACAGTCTCGGCTCCAGTTCAGCACCGGCTCATATTTACACAGCAGCACCAGGGCTGACTTAGGCAGACGCTTCTCAGACTCCTCATTACTACACACACACACACACATACACATGCACAAACACACACACACACACACACACACACACAGTTACATTCAGAAACCGTACTGCAAGATCCCTCCTCAGCTGATCTGGAGGATTGTCATGAGTGGCGGTACTCACACACTGGCTGCATCGCTGGGCTCACTGGTCTGGCTCTCGTTGAACCTCCAGAAGCTCTTCCACAGAGTCTCCACCAGGGGGAACTGCAGGTTCACCATCACATCCAGGATGGCCTGCACAGGAACACAGCAAACATCAGCACACACTACTTCAGCCCAGAGCCATGACCAGCTTGTGTCCACATCATCAGCTCACATTAGCATTCATAAACAAGTCTGTCCACACTATCTACATCCATCTGAAACTATGCCTCCTCAGCGCTGCCCATGAACAATTGGAAATAGTCCAGACGCTCCCTCTCAACACTAGAGGGCTTGCTTGGAGCACTCTCATTGTCCTTAACATCATGAGCTTTGCTCTGATACGTTGGGTTTACTGCACAGCAGATGGGCTCTTGTTTTCCAGCCGTTGTGTCAGTGCACCTCTAACCTCTAACCTCTAACCTCAGAGGCTTTCTGAGGAGGAAGAGGGGCTTCCTGCACAACTCACCTCGCAGTGCTCACGGTACAGCTGCTGATAGGCTGCGATGTTCTCCACAGAGATCCCATTGGCCAGCACTTTGGCCTGCAGCTCAACGACGGGGAACTCTGGGAGCGTCCGGGTGGCATCTGTTAAAGGAGATGACGGGTTAAAGCCTGACGTCCCTGAATGTGAGCGTGTGTTTTCTTCTGCCGGTGTTGAGTGTGTGTTTCTCACCCAGAAACTGCTGGTACTGCTGCACCTGGGCACTGATGTCGGACAGACCACCACCCTGCTGCTGGCCACCCAGAGACATCCCATTGGTCATCCCCTCCACCTTCTGCACCGGCTTTATCCTGCACAAGAAACGCCTCATGTCAGCGTTAGTGGACCAGCCAGTCATAGCTCGGTAGAGGTCAACACCATGCTTAAATGCGTTGCAAAGACACAAACACACACTGATACATTCTGAGCCCTCTCCTCCGCTCACCTTTGTTTGTGGGTAAAGGGCTGCTGCCGCATGGCCAGGTGCTGCTGATCTTCTATCAGGCGGAGCAGAGGGGAGCCAGCCTTGATCCGCAGCCCATAATAGTGGTACTTTGAGTTCCCTCTGAAATAACACACAATATATATATATATGATGCATGTGGACACCACTCTTAAGTTTAACACTGAACCCAGATATTCTTTAGAACGTTAATTTCCCAACATTCCCGGTACTCCTTTAAGGGTTAATGGATGTGACTCTGATTTGTGTCAAATAACCGTATTTGTTGAAAGGGTGTGCATGTGTTGACTGAACAAAAGAACTATTATTGCATATTCATAGAGAATTTGACATTTCAGTTGCTGTTGTCCAATCCATATTATCAAACCCAAAAAAGACTAAAGTAATATTGCATATGCGCTAAATGACAATCTGAGCAAATGGAGCCCCACAGACATATAGGCGATCCAATAACATAATCCATTATATTCAAATAACCACTGATCAATCGATTCAGATAGAATCAAAAAGCTAGAGACTTGTATTATAAGCAGTAAGGTAGAAAGCTGGTTAAAAGCAGTAAGGCTGAAATCTACTCATGGTACCTCTGCATCACTTCCTGGGGGCATATGAGAACAACACTGAGAAATCCAAAGGGATTCAGATAGGATTCATAGATGAGGATTACGTGATAAGAATCATCACATTATGCAAGATGCATTAGCAATGCTGTCATGATATAATTGCAGCTGTTGTCTATGTCTCGATCTCTACTGAGGTGAAAGTGAAAGTCAGGCCATCACTCCATGTGGGGCATATGGGGATATGGCTGCTTCATCATGGCCTCTAAACACACCCACTGGCATTTCAGAAGGATTACAGAGATAATTAGTTACAAAAATTAACTTCCAAAAATAAAAAATGCTTTGACTAGGTATTCACACCAAACAAAAGGCCTGACATTCACTAGGTAATACTAAGTCATGTGCTTGTTAAGGCATGTGTAAATGTAAATGTATGTGTGTGTGTGCGTGCATGTATAAGTATGTGTGTACGTATATATATATGCAAATGTGTGTGTGTGTGTGTGTACCGTGTGCCTAGGCGCCGTGTCCTCAGGCCCATGAACACAGATCTGATGAGTTTGCCAAAGGAGGCGGCGTTGACGGGCTCTAGCTTGGCCTCCTGGCAGTGCAGCAGGTAGTGGCAGTAGAGCGTGCAGCGCGGCAGACTCACCCCCTCAGCCGTCTCGTAGTTATCCAGCAGCCACTCCACCTGAGCAACAACACACACGCACACACACATGGAGAGGCATCCCACATACCAGAGAGAGAAGCCCATGTAATGGCAGTATCCTCTATGCAGGTCTCTTGTGCTGCAGGAGTGTGGAGTGTGTGTGTGCACTCACGGTGGCTGGGGAGGCGCGGGTGGTGTGCGTGTAGCCCTGGTTGCTGTTGCTCCCTCCCCCCAGCATGTAGCCGCCCTGGATGACGTAACTTCCTGATCCTCCTCCGGTGCCTTCGGCTCCTGCCCCACCTGAGCTGCCCGCGCTCCCAGCGGTTACTACGGTGACGCCAGAGCCCGCCCCACTGCTGCTATTGGTCACGATCTGCCCAAAAAGGAAATAGGATGAAGCCACCCACTGCCTTGTAGCTGTGTGGAAATAAAGAGGTGTGAGAAGGAACAGGCCTCACCTGAGAGCCCGTGGAGGGCGTCGTCTCATAGTAGGAGCCAGTGGGTGTGCTCTGGGAGTACAGAGAGCTCTCTGAGTATGGGTAACTCCCTGAACGTCTGAGCAGAGAAAGAGAGAGAGAGAGAGAGAGAGAGAGAGAGAGAGAGAGAGAGAGAGAGAGAGAGAGAGAGAGAGTCTTTTTAAAGACTATTTGACAGTTTTGTCAAAGCACCACCCGTTCATTCAGTTGCATGTGTTGCTGTATTGTGCATGGAGAGACACGGGCAGAAGCAGGATGAGGGAGGGAGAGAAGAAGAGAGAAGAGACTCACATGGTGCCGCTGTAGTTGGCCTCTCTGCCCTCCACATACTGCACCTGACTGGAGTACACATGCGGCACTGAGCCCTGCTGGATCTGCTGCTGCACCTGTCACACACGCACGCCGCACGCACACGCACACACACACACGTATTAACACCATGCTCATTGTGTGCGGTCCCCCTCCCTCTGCTCCTGTGCTGGGACCTACTCTGAGGGCCGTGGCGCTCTCGCACAGCAGCACCGGGGGCAGAGTCTGAGTCTGCACGGCGACCGGCCGCTCTGCTTCCCAGCCCTCCATGGCCAGCACCGAGCCGGACACGGGGAAGGACACGGGGTACGAGAGCGACACGGGGACGGGCACGAAGGGCGGGAAACGAGAGGGGTCAGCGGCCGAATGGAAAGCCCAGTCGCCTGCCGCTGCGGCCAGCCACTGCTGCGCCTGCCCGCTCGGCGTCCATGCTCTCTTTGCTGTCCCTGCTTCCTCTCTGCTCCATCTGCCTGAGTGCCTCTCTCTGCCTGTCACTAGCTCACCACTCTGCTGCAGAGCGCTAGCCTGCACCTGCAACTACACACATACCACACGTCACACTCACAACTTCCATGACTGGTTTTACCCATTTGGCACAGGTTATGTACAGAGCATGCCAACTTGTTTGCACAAAATTAGAATGACAAGAAAACAAGGACACACAATGAGAGGTCATGCAAATCATCCTTCTGTATGATGTTTCCTGGTGATGGTTTTAGTCCTGTCCAACTTGCTTGTCACTTCTTTTGGTGACATTGTGTTTGGTGACTAATTGAGTGGATATTTGGGAGAAGACCAAATGAGAGGACTGTAGTGGTGCTGTTGATGGCACAGAAACCCACTGTGGTGATGATTTTGGTTTGCGTGTTTTGAAGTCTAGCCTACTGGAAGTAGTGGACATGCTCTTGCACATTTCAGAAATCTATTTAGTAAATACATGTCAGGTCATGTATTATTACAGAGTAGATGGTTAAGCACACATTTAGAGTGACTAAGGTGCATTAAAACACTGATGAAACAAATGATGCCTCAACTGAACAAGCTGATTAAAAGAGCTGGCTCTGTGCTTGGAAGTTCACTGGAGCCCCTAAAGTTGGTTGTTGAGAGAAGGATGTTGCAAAAACTGCTTAGCATTATGGACATCACCTCACATCTGCTGCATGAAATACTGATCAGACAACAGAGTGTTTTCAGCTGGAGAATGCCTCAATTTGGCTGTAATGAGGAGCGTTATAGCAAGCCATTCCTGCCCATTGCTATAACAGCTCACAATGACTCCCCTGCCTATGTGCCGGGAGAGGAGAATCATACTCTGGGAGACAATGCACAGTTTACATACAATTGCACAGAGACTTCATATCCTGCATTCTATTTATCTATTTTTGAATTGTGTATATGTGTGCTATATATTATTATTATTATTAATTGTTGCTGTAACACCATATTTTCCCTTTGGGAATGAATAAAGTAATCTGTCTATCTATCTATCAATCTAAAGTGAACTTACAAGCCACATGTTTTTCTGAACTTAACCTTACTACCTCAATACTGGTCTAAATACTAGAACTACTGGTCTAAAATACATAATCGCCTTAATCATGAGCCTTCAATAGAGCTGACTTGAGTATTAATCCTGTTTGTGTGTGTGTACATCTGTGTGGCTGTGTGTTTAGGTGTGTGGCTAGCATCACAATCAACATATGCTAGCATATATAATGCTACTACAATATTGACCTCTTTAGGCAACATAAACACATTGATGACAAAATGTATGACAATCTAGTGCATTTTTGTGTAGCAATGCCTACAACTGAACAGCTCAATTGCTTAGAACATTGCTTGAATCTGGACTGTACTGTGAAGCAGATGTGTGTGTGTGTGTGTGTCTGCTCTTACCTGGGCCGTCTGCACCTGCTGCACTACCTGGGTGGGCACACTGGTCTGCACCACAGAGGGAGGGGGACTGGAGTCTGACACCGAGTCGTTTGAGTGAAGGGAGCCCTCTAGAGATTTACAGATAGAGACAAAAAAGAAAAGAAAAAGAAGATGAGCACCAGCAACACTTCAAATGCGTTTACATTTCTCTTCTACTGTCAACAGGTTTACAACAACATCTGCTACTGCTAAACACACAGGTGAACCTGAGTCGGTAGACATTGAAACAAAAAAAAATCAGTGACGTTCTCACTGCTTTTCAGTTTGAGTACTTACGATACACCCCTTCCAGACGGTAAAAGCAGTTACTGTAGAACATGGCTCAGTTAACAGAGCCAGTACAAGGGCTAAGGGCTAGAGACATGGAGAGATGAAGGCAAACCAAAAGGATGCTCGTCTCTTTCACTCTCCTTGGTCAACTCTTATATTATGCAGGCAGGAGGGTAGCCTTGGACAACTAATCTCAGCAGATGGGGAAAAGATCCCCTCTTTTGGTAAACATGGGTATCAGATGGAGAAAGGGCCAAGCAAGCAGAGAGAGACAGAATGAGAGAGAGAGAGAGAGAGAGAGAGAGAAAGAAAAAGAGAGAGAGAGATGAATTGTATGTATTAAGCATAAGAGAACAAGACACGATTTTCACAACCTTCTCTTGATTGTGACATCCTGTGCACTTTTCCCTCGTCCTAAGTTTGTCCCTCTGCTAGTTGATTTCTTTTAGACTGATAATAAAGGAAACTTCAAAGTCAAAAGTCTTTCTGCAAAACAATTCCTTCAGTTCTCTCCTCTCTTCCTCAGCCACCTACTTTGGATCTCAGCATACTGTGCATGCTCTTTGTCCACTCTACACGATTTCAAAGACTCAAGCACTGTAGAGCAGCTATTTTGTTTCTATTATCCAGACAAAGCCACGTCAGAGTAACTCAGTTAGCTGTGGCTTAACTCTGTTACAGGGACAGAATATCAGGCCTTGTAGTCACTGATTAGGCAGGATATCCGTAGTCATGCAATACAGAGCTAGAGGCCAAGGACTTGAACAGGTTCCAACAAACTAATGTGTGTGGGAGTGGGTCTGTGTGTGTGTGTGTGTGTGTGTGTGTTTGACCACTGTGTGTGACTGTGCATGTGCCTACACCCTTACCAGGCAACATGATATGAACAACACCTGACAGGGTCTTGGCTACTAATAGAACACCCCAAAATATACATGCAGTAACAATCTAACACACATATTTACACACACACACACACACACACACACACACACACACACACACTTAAGATCATTTGTTAATTTACCAATGTTCTCATTAATAAGAATACATTTTGTTATGAAAAAAAAACATCTAAAAGACATCAATAAAATGACACAGTGAAAGGGTATGTCAATGAAATGACACAGTAAAAGGGTATGTCATATGCACAATCTGACAGAACAAAGCACAATACTGTACTCTAATACTGTACTGCAAACATCTAATACTGTACTGCAAACATCTATCACACACACATGTGAATGATCAGTACTCAGTAAACTAAAGTGCATGACCAGAGTGAATGATAAACTTCTTTAAGTCCTGTGATGAGTGTGGGTTGGAATTGTGTTGGATACCAGTCAAGTTACTTAATACTTGTATAATTAAAGGTTGTATCAGCGATAGCGGGGATACGTCACTTCTGTTGATGTTCAAACAAAACAGAGAGCTAGCTCGCTACTCCCTCCCCCTCCCTTCCGTGCAATTAAAACCTCTTGTAATCGCGCATCTCGTCGGTTATTGGTTGAAACACTTTATTTTGCCTTTGAGTGGGTGGCCAACCCTTGTTGGTAGCAATTGTTTTTGTGTACAGATCTCGGAGCCTAGGCTGCCTACAGAGAGACATTTTTTTTTAACGGCCTGCTTATGGGGCAGACAGCTATCGGATCGTTAGGAAAGATTAGATGAATGTGATCATTTATGTTTTCTGTTTGGGCCTTTTTTGAGCCTGAAATCGCTGATACAAACTTTAACATGGGTATGCAACAGTATAAAATAGGATGACCTAATAATAAATATGTGATGAGACACTGAAGTGCCTGATGAAATCACCTATATGTATTGTTTATAATTAAAACATATTGTTAAAAGTGTATAGTTCTTGTTTGACAATAAACAGATTGTGCTTCAGTGCTGGCATCTCAACCTCACCCTGAAGTGTTGTGCATGTGGGTAGAGGGGCTCACCAGTTACAGTCACCACAATGTACTGTGGCGTGCTCTGGCCATTACTGGTCTGAATGCCCGGGCTCTGAAGCTCTGCCGTCACGTACTGTGTCTGTGAGGTGCTAACTTGTGTGGTGGTGGCCAAAATGGCTGACTTCTGGGTAGCATTTGAAGAGATTATGGGTGTGGCCTGAACCGTCTGAGGAGTGGGCACAGACACTTGTGCGGTAGAGCCCGGAGACGCCTGAACCTCTGACAGGAACTGTGGTGTGGCAGGTGAGGCTGTGGCCACGTTGACGCTGCCGCCCTGCGTTTGAGAGGGCTGCTGCTGGAGGTCCTCCACATAGGCTGGAGTCGCCATGGTGACAGTAGTCGAAGCCCCACACTAGTGCAAATGACACAAAACAAAACTATGTTATGTCAATGATTGTGCTGAAGTCTTGGGACACTGTAAAAGGGTCTTGTAGGGAGAATATTTGGTATTGGCTGAATCACTGGTAGTTGACCTGGTGTCCCATGTAATATATTACAATGTAATATACTCCCTTTATGACATGATTTTCGTTATACAGTATGTGCAGTGCTACAGTGTGAACATCTTATGTCCAACATTTTGTACTTACGAGTCCCAAAGCAGACTTACTCATTTTATTTCTCTCTGATTATAAAGACTCATATTTTGCATTTGATATGACATCGTAGGATACTTGCTACACAACACTTCTTAATAAATGCACAACATAATAAATGTCATTACAAACACAACAAAATAAATGTCATTTGGTAATATGTGTGTATGTGGTGTGGGTGTACCTCTAGTCTAGTGTACCTAGAAGTTAGATAAGGTAGCCTACATTGGCTGACTGGTTCAAATAAAGTATCTATCTATCTATCTATCTATCTAATACCTACCCTTTTTCTATCGGTTACAAATGTCAGTTAAACTCACGACAATAACAATGTTCTACAGCAACTGGTAGCAACAGTTAGCCACTCAACAGAGCCACTGGTAGCTGTATTCAGAAATGACATACGAGGCAGGTTCCGCGTGTGACAATCAGTTTCACACGAGGAAGGAAGACACGGGGTGCTACAAGTAGAACATAAAGAATACCAGGAAGAGGGCACGCCTTTTAACTGCCAACTGTGAACAGCATGCTAGAAACATGTCGTTTATTTACACACAGTTGCGTATAAGACGCGACACAGAATAAATGTGGGTTAGACAGTAGTGTGTCAGTTTATTTGGAATCGTGTAACTTAGTTACAAAAACATTATAACACTTAAAACAGTTATCATTTTGATATAATGTATCGCAGTCGAATACTAAGGACCAAATTTACACTATCGTATGAGATATCTCGAGTTAGGTTAATCTGCACAGTAACGTGACCCTTTGTACCTGCCAGAAAAAAAGAATAAACCTCACTAACGTAACTAACACGATATCCTCCCACTTCTCTGACCTCGCGAACATGAGCTTTTCACGCGGAAAAGACATTGAGAGCAAATTATTCTATCCGTATTGGGCATTTACTTCTAATCTTACATTTCAATTGGACACAAGGGGTGCCAATCACGCCCAATAGATCCAGGCGCCCCACCCCTTCAGAAAATCCACCCATATCACTCCCTAGTGTGACAGCCCTGACGGACGATGTGGCAAACATATGGCCCCACAACGATTTTCACTTGTCTGTGAGAAAAGTTTTTGAAATGTTCTAAAGTATCGAATCGACAGCAACGACACTTCAGTGTACTAGGATAAGAACACATGCTACTAATTAACCATCGAACTATCTTATTAAAAACGCACTAACGTTTGCTAGCTACATAAAAAAAAACTGCCAGGACTGAAATGAGTCACTTGTCTGTATTCACCACAGTACATGTTACCGAAACTCCCAGTTTACATTTCTGAAAGACTCAACTTGGCTAACATTAACGACTTTAGGCTTGTTATATTGCAACACTCAGAACGAAGGAAAAACAAATTACGAGGTAAAAGTACAACACTCTCATATTACAACACCCGCCATTTTGTACCACGATCGCGGATTTGACATCGTCATAACAACCGCCTGCGTTTGGAAAGCGGCTAGCGGCTAACCAGTCTCCTAGTGAGGCATAGCACTAGGGCTCTTGCAGTGCTCCGCCTCGGTTTTGCAATAAACAGATTCAGGCGGACAAATTATCAACTATCTTTATCATTTCCCTTAGAACACGTATAATTAAGGATCGTCAAAGTTGTTAGGTTCACCTCTTGTTTCCAAAGGAATTTTCTTAGTTTGTCGTTGAGTTTTTCCCTCTTAATGGTTCAGGTTGTTGTTGTTGATTCTCGTTGCTGGGTTCTTGTCGCCAGGACTACCGTGACTATGGCGCCTCGTCCTCACCCGGGCAACTGTTGCTACCCACCCTGTCTTAGGCCCTCCCTCTTGTCCAATCTTATTGGCCAGACTTATGACATTACTAAAATGCCTCCTATGTCTATTGGACTATTTGTTTGTCGGTAAGTATCCTTTAGTCCTAGTCGTTCTCCACTTCTGTCTATCACCACCTTCAGGTATACGCAATAGAAACACCTCCCCATCTATATAACAACTGGACATCCCTCCTGTCAGTCACATTGTTAACGCCTGAATATCATTAAGCATCAACATTACACAATTCAACACGACATAGTCCAGCCTGATTCATTTTAACAGGTTACCAGTGCTTTAAATAGGTAGGCCCACCATTTTACTTTTGTGTGTAGGCCTAGGCTACTTTGAGCTGTGAGACATTCATGGAAAAAATACTCTCATGAGTAGCCTAGCCCCCTCAAAATTATACACATAATACCCCATAATGACAACTTAAAAAAAGTTTGTTTGACATTTTTTGCAAATTTATTTAAAAAAAACAACAACAACAAAATCACTTCAGCTCAAAATTGAGCTCGGGTTCATTCTGTTTCCACTGATCATCCTTGATATGTTTCTACAGCTTAATTGGAGTCCACCTGTGGTAAATTCAGTTGATCAGACATGATTTTCCCCTTGGGGATCGATAAAGTATCTATCTATCTCTATCTATCTATCTATCTATTTGGAAAGGCATACACCTGTATAAGGTCCCACAGTTAACAATGCATGTCAGACTGCAAAACAAACATGAAGTCGAAGGAATTGTTTGACCGCCAAGACAGGATTTTCTCGAGGCACAGATCTGGGGAAGGGTACAGAAAAAAATTCTGCTGCTTTAAAGGTCCCAATGAGCACAGTGGCCTCCATCATCTGTAAATTGAAGAAGTTTGGAACCACCAGGACTCAGAGCTGGCCGTCTCTCTAAACTGAGTGATCGGGGGAGAAGGGCTTTAGTTGGGGAGGTAACCAATAATTTGATGGTCACTCTGACAGTTCCTCTGTGGAGAGAGAACCTTCCAGAAGGATGACCATTGCTGCAGAACTCCACCAATCAGGCCTGTATGGTAGAGTGGCCAGACGGGAGCCACTCCTTAGTAAAAGGCACAGTGATCCATACAATAAATTAATTTATGTGTAAATTTAGTGACTGTACACTAACTGGCCTGTAGATGGCCGGACACAGTTTTCTGTGAATATCTCGAGAGCCATAGGGCCTAGGATGACCAAATTATTTTTGTATGTTGGTCTCCAGGGGCCATGGCAACACATATCCACTCATTTGAGGTATAGCGCCACCTAGTTAAAAATGAAAAGGCAAAAACAAGGCATTGTAATCACAGATATCTTTGGCTAACAGGTTCAAAACTGCATAGAATTTGAAGTGTAGGATCAGTATGACACCCTCTGAATGCATGCCAAGTTTTGTGGAATTCAGTTCATGAGGGGCCATATCAGCTACACACACAAAGCACACATATACCCTCATGCACCCACACACAGGCATGTGCACACTCACACGCACGCACACACACACGCACGCACACATGCATGCACACACACACACACACACACACACACACACACACACATATAAAAACATACACACATGCAGCAAGCAGCCACACGCACACACACACACACACACACAGATAAACACAGACACACACACACACACACACACAGACACACACATCCCATTACCCCCCCCACACACACACACACACACAGACACACTCACAAGCAACACACACACACACACACACACAGACACACACACACACACACACACACACACACACAGAAGCACACACACACTATGCACACACTCATTTGCATACACAAAAGTAGGGGATGGAGATGGAGACAAATTGACAAGCGTGTTTTATTTTTGCGGAGAGAATGTGCAGGACTGGGCAGCGGTCATATTTTGTATATCTAGTTTTTAATACATTTGCAAATAAATAAACATTTTAAAAAATAAACTTTTTTTCATGTTGTCATTATGGGGTATTGTGTGTAGAATTTTGAGGAAAAAATGAATTGAATCCATTTTGGAATAAGGTAACGAAATGTGGAAAAAGTGAAGCGCTGTGAATTCTTTCCGTATAAGTAAGTAAGTAGCTCACAACCAACTGCACTGTCTGCCATTTTCTCCCTGTGGGTTTATTATTTCACAGCTTTTCCCAGTACATTGGATAAGCACCAGCATAGGAAGTCAAAGTGACTGGTAAATCAAATAGGCTATGACATGTTACAACCTGGTAATATGATATTCCGATAGCTATATGTCCCATCCCTCTAATCAAGATTCTGTTGCTGTTTTCAATAAGGTGACAGGTCCATCCACACCACAAAAGTTTCTTATCTTGTCGTATTGCTCCCTGTGACACAGCTTCTTTCCCCTACACTGTGACTTTAAAGGTATAATCTACATTTCTACTCTCATACACATTTTGTCACATCAGCTAATTGGCCCCATGGTCTTGTAGCTGTGCTTTAGATATAAACAACACAGTCCACAGTCCCGTAACAGACATTAGCACTAGCTCTAGCCGAGCCATAAACAATCCCCCAGTCAATACTTCAGGAGCACAGAAGTGAAGGATGTAATTTGATAGGCTGTTGAGCAGCAACATTTTGTACAGCAACCAAATCAGGGACTACATATTTAAGGTGCTGACTCCAATTTGAATTAGTGTTTTCCACAGACATAAAAGAGATCAAATGTCCCAAAGGTCATTGACATTTAGACATCTCTCACCATATTTGTCAGCCACGTGGACAGGTATTGTTACTAAACAGAACGCAGCCTCTCACAGCATTTGAAATGACGTCTACAATTAACATTTTGACATCTGAACTGTTTTTGGCTCTCAAAGACAAAGAAATTAATAGATGTATCAATGCATTGAATCTCAGTGGCGTTTCACTGACATTTAGACAACAGTGTGTGAAAACCAAGGCCAAGGTAGAACCATACAGGGGTTGTGGGTTTGGTGAAAGAAAGGTCATTCATGATTTGATTAGGTTACCACTGGTTGTGACATCACTTCCACACAGATATGATGTCCAATTACAAAATCCCTCAGCCTGGCCATTGTCCATGGTAAAGGTCTTTTCTATCTCCACAAACTATATCCCGATGTGGATGCTAGCATAGGTCATCTCTTGATGATACTAATTCTATATAAAAAGGACTGAGGAGCTGCAAAGAAAATCATAACATCTTTGCCTACCTGAGAGAACAGAACATCAACAAGGTACCAAGAAAGACCCAGCATCCCTCCTGCCTGCCCTCAGCTTGCTCTCATAGATCTCAAGAGGAGCAGATTTTGCATGATACATGTAGACTAAGTTTCTTTTGCCCTTTTTTCTCTTAGGTTTTTCAAGTCCACTTCTACTAGCATCATGTGGAAAGCTGCCGCTCTGGCTGTTGGTCTGTTAATTGCACTGGTTGGCCCTTCCCAAGCCACAGAGGGGCACCCAATCTACGGAGTGAAACTGTGTGGTCGGGAGTTCATCAGGGCAGTCATCTTCACCTGTGGAGGCTCACGTTGGAAGCGATCTTTGGGCATGCCAGGTAAGATATCCACAGCGTAACCTATTACATTGTGTGTATCCTTTTTGTCTAAAAAGCCCATTTTTAACTTGATGTCTACACGATCTTATTTAATATAAGTTTTAATATGAGTTTTGAGTTTTAATATGAGTTTTTAACTTAATATGATTAATTTAATATATGAGATTAATGAGATGGATCTCGCTTTTTGTCTCGTTTTCTCATATCTCTCTTATTGTCTTGTACTCTACACCCCCCCTAATTGTTTAATAACAGGTGAGCTGGAAAACGAGCCTCTCTCCTCTCATGACACTGAAAGCACAGACAGATGGATCTCTGACCCAGCCACTGGAGCTTACAAACAGCACTTAGAGGCCGAGGCTCCGGCTTGGCCTGGCCAGAGTGAGGATGGAGGGGTGTTCAATCGCCAGGCACGCTCCCTCATCTCAGAAGAGGTGCTGGAAGCTCTGCGCACTTCAGATAGGAAAGGGCGGGACGTTGTAGTAGGGCTGTCCAATGCTTGTTGCAAATGGGGATGCAGCAAGAGTGAGATCAGCTCACTCTGTTGATGACATTCTTCCAGCCCTTTCTCACCATTTCCTTTTCTTTTGTCTCACAAAAATAGCCCAATGAAGTATTGTAGACTGTTACAAGATCAGAAGCCTGTGTTATCTCAGAAATGTCACCAACTTCTCTGAACCTTCTGTGAAATTCTACAATGAATATGCTAATAATCTGTATTGTATTACACTTGTCTCTAACTTATTAATAAAGACTTAATTTATGTTGACATAATCATTTGTAAGCGTTTAATTGAAAACAAAAAAACAAACAAAACCAAAAAACCAAAACGGTCTCTTATATTACTGCCAAAAGAATTCGTCACACCCTACCCTCCAGCAACAAGTTCCATTTTGGGGACTTTGTCTCCATCTCCTGGTCATTATTGACAGCTCCTGTCACAAAGCTACCCATGTGAGAGTACAGCCATCATTTATTGGACAATCTCGAATTGGTGCGATTTACGGAAGCCGGGTAGGGCCATAGATGATCACTTGCTTGTCTCACAGTCATACCTACGGAATAGAAGCTACAACCACCGGTGACTAAATAAGTCACAAATAAACACTGGTTTCAAGCAAAGACAAAGCGATCAGAAACACTGAAAATCAGTACATTATCTATACAATCAGGAGACATTTTACGAGGAACGCATTAGTACGAAGATAAAGATCTTAGTGATTTGACAAATCGGCGATATCAGGTAAGTGCCTCTTTGGCGGCACTTTCAACATCTCAACTAGCGCTAGCTATCTAGCTCGCTAGTCAGCTAGCAATAGCCAAGCGAGAAAGATGTCACGATTGAAACATAGACAGCCATGCAAACGACTATGATTCAAAATGCATTCATGTTTCTTCTTGTCCTTGTCGTTTATGTTTACAGTTATGTCACTAACTCGACGTTGCTTTTTATCCTTTTTGGCAATAATAACCAGACAGGGTGTATTGTTGTTAGCTAACGAAAACTGGGCCGTGTCGGCCTTGTCAGGCCAGGGAGTGTCGTGATGTCCATGCTTATGAGAAAGCTGCTGGAAAACTACCTAACCTTAGATGGTTGATCTACGTCCTAGTGCGTGTCTTATTTCCGTCGAACTAGTCACTGTGACATTAGTTGCATATACAGTTGTACACATTGATTCGCTGTTTGTCATTCTGTGTAAGGTAGAATAGAATACAAGTCCTGCATGCAAGCAGTGTGTAACGTTAGATAGTGGTTTAGACATAGCCGGGTAGCTACAATAAGCTAGCTAACTAGCCAGTGTTACCAATAACCTACTTATGTGCACAACATATCAAGTATGCTTGCGAATTAACTAGGTAATTTCGATCCTCTCTCAGGATTTGCAGAACTGCAGATTAGCGAGATCAGAGACGACATGTGGAGTCAGAGATGCAATATAACGTTAGCCTTCCCAAATATTTCAGTTGACGACATTTCGCGGCGGTTTACGAGTGCCAGGACCTCTCAATCATAAGTTAGTTTGCAATCAACGTCACCTCAACGCCTTATAATCTGTTACGATTGAGATCCATCAAAAGTATCATACCCCCCCCCATCCATACACAGATAGCGTTATCAAATGTAGTTATTAGTTAGTGTGTCGTTTTATTCATCCTGATAGTTTTGCCTGTTGCATCTCATTAGTTTTCATTTCTTGTAGAGGCCTTGTGTAGTTCACTCATCCGTCCCTTTCGTTTTTGTGCTTTGCTTTGTGTGTGTGGGTCTGTGTGTGTGCTCCTATGTCCCCTCTTGTGCATGTGCATGCTGGTGCACAGGATGGAGTGGCAGCCAGACGAACAGGGATTGCAGCAGGTGCTGCAGCTCCTGAAGGATTCTCAGTCTCCAGACACAGCCACACAGAGGGCTGTGCAAGAGGTATCCTTTAACAGTGCAACAAGTGTACACGCTGATGTGATCTGAATGCGTCCCAAGCGAGTGTCACTGTGTAGTGTTCAGTTTGTAGTGTTTGTAGCAGACTTCCTTGACCATGTCCTCAGAAACTTGAGCAGCTGAACCAGTATCCTGACTTCAACAATTACCTGATCTTTGTCCTTACCAGTCTGAAGTCTGAAGGTAACCCCTTTAAGTCTCAATGTGTTCTGTTTACAAGTCACCTCAGCAGAAATATGTACTCTTTGACAGTTAAATTAGTGTTGCTTCTTCACTCACTCACTCCCACTCTCCCTGCTGTTCAGATGAGCCCACTCGTTCCCTCAGCGGTCTTATCCTGAAGAACAATGTGAAGGCTCACTACCAGAACTTTCCACCTACCGTGGCAGATTTCATCAAGCGGGAGTGTCTGAACAACATTGGTGATCCGTCCCCACTCATCCGAGCTACTATTGGTAAATGTGGATGAAACGGCTGTGTTATGTTTTAATGCTTGCACATAATTCATTACATTTTAGTCATTCTGTTGAGTTGTAGTCATTCTGTTGAGTTGTTGTTGTTAAGTTGGTTACAGGAGAGAAATTGTGTGTTGATAAGTGTTTTGAATCTCGTAGGTATCCTGATCACTACCATCGCCTCCAAGGGGGAGCTGCAGACATGGCCTGAGCTGCTGCCTCAGCTGTGCAACCTGCTCAACTCTGAGGACTACAATACCTGTGAGGTCAGCCCTCAGCCCTCAACTCTCTTCATAACTTCTGCTCTGCTAGTCTGCTTCTTCTCTTTCCTGTGTGTGTGTGTGTGTGTGAGGTGATCGCTGTCTACCTGGCGCGGTGGTTTGGTTTTTGACTATCTCTATGTGGTGCAGGGCTCTTTCGGTGCACTGCAGAAGATCTGTGAGGACTCCTCTGAGCTGCTGGACAGTGATGCACTCAACCGGCCCCTCAACATCATGATTCCAAAGTTCTTGCAGTTCTTTAAACACTACAGCCCCAAGATCAGGTTTGTGCAAGAACACTGCATGGAGCTGATGACGAGCAGAAGCCAACTGTTCTGCATTGTACAACCAATGTAAGGAACACTGTGTACATCACAGGACATGGATATGATGAGTTGTGTGCTTCTCCCCCCCTCAGATCTCACGCCGTCGCATGTGTTAATCAGTTCATTATCAGCCGAGCCCAGGCTCTCATGGACAACATCGACACCTTCATCGAGGTGAGAACACCGTCTCACGGCTGCTCTCGGGCTGTCGCCCTCCCTCGGCAGCATCCTGGCTTCTGATTGAGTGCCCGTCTCGGCGGCTAATCGTTCTCTGTGTCTGTAGAGTCTTTTTGCGCTGGCTGGTGATGAAGACTCTGAGGTGAGGAAGAACGTGTGCCGGGCGCTGGTGATGCTGCTTGAGGTCCGCATCGACAGGCTCATCCCCCACATGCACAGCATCATCCAGGTGAGAGTCCCACATCTACCTGCCTTAGGCGGGGATTACATTGGCCAGCGGCAAGCGGCAGGTTTCCTATTGTTCTCTATGGTTCGGCAGCGGAACGGTAACAGCGCTAGCGTTGAACAAGCTGAGCGTTGAACTTGGTTCAAAGTGCAACGCCAGCGTACTTAATTGTCAGTTTAGGCAAACCGTTTGTGTTACTTAGGAAGGAGATAGAACTTATTATGGTCTGAGCGTTGCGTTACGCTTGCCACTGCTGCTTGCCGCTGGCCAGTGTGAGCTGGCCAGTCGTAAATGTTCCCCTGTGGTCATCTGACCTGTGTGGCTATCCTCTTCCTCTCAGTACATGCTGCAGCGCACGCAGGACCCTGATGAGAACGTGGCTCTGGAAGCGTGTGAGTTCTGGCTCACTCTCGCTGAACAGCCCATCTGTAAGGAGGCGTTGTCAGGCCATCTTGTCCAGTGAGTAGACCACACCTCAACCACCTTGTCTATCTCTTGTTTCACATTTACCTCTGTGAATTCAGCTTTAACAGCCAATCAGATCAGATGACTGTCGTGCTCTAAAGAGAAGATCAATTATTTTTATGAGCTGAATACGTTATTGTCTGAGATGAAATATACTTGTTCTCAATATTAACAATTTCAAATGAACCTATTCAATTGTCTAAAGTCCGACACAGCTTTTTTTTTTCTCTGGAGGATCCCAAAGTGTCAGTTTAAATAACTTGTTAATGCGATGTGTCTGTCTTGACAGACTCATTCCTATCCTGGTGAATGGAATGAAGTATTCTGAGATCGACATCATCCTTCTGAAGGTGAGCTGAAGACCAGAGGTGCCCGCTCTCCCTTAGCTCCTCTCTCTGGGTCCTAACACTCCCTTGCAACATGGCTTCTCTGCCTGCTGTGTTTTCCGTCCTGCTGACCATGTGTGTGATGTGTGCTTTGGAAAGGAGGCGTGTGGAGGGAGAGGAGGCCCGGTATGCAGGACAGAGCAGGACATAAAAACATTTCACAAAATTCTGGGCGCCCCATCACCCTGCAACCCAGGGGGAGGGGGGAAGGGAGGGCGAGGACATCGGCCAGATGAGGGGCTTGATGCGACGACCAGCTGTCTGACTGGAACCTGCGTAAGTCCTCCTGAGACAGGCCTGTCATCAGTGAGGATCTTACCGGCCAGTAACTAACTGGTTGGGAGCTGAAAATGTATTTCTTCATTCCGCACTGGCAATTCTTTAACAGAGACACAGAGCAAATCCAGAGCAAATCCTTTAGCCATTTAGCCAGGTCCTTGTTAACCTCTGTGTAAATGACCCAAGTGTATTCCTCATGACCATGTTTATCAACTTTGCTAAAAAAGCGGTCATACCAAATTCTCACTAGTGTGACAACTCATTGGTCTGTCTAAGCTGGTATAGTTTGGATAGTACTCTGTTAGTCACTCTCAATAGAATATGGTAGTGCCTCACAAACCCGCCACTCTCAATAGAATATGGTAGTGCCTCACAAACCCGCTCACTCTCAATAGAATATGGTAGTGCCTCACAAACCCGCTCACTCTCAATAGAATATGGTAGTGCCTCACAAACCCGCTCACTCTCAATAGAATATGGTAGTGCCTCACAAACCCGCTCACTCTCAATAGAATATGGTAGTGCCTCACAAACCCGCTCACTCTCAATACAATATGGTAGTGCCTCACAAACCCGCTCACTCTCAATACAATATGGTAGTGCCTCACAAACCCGCTCACTCTCAATAGAATATGGTAGTGCCTCACAAACCCGCTCACTCTCAATACAATATGGTAGTGCCTCACAAACCCGCTCACTCTCAATAGAATATGGTAGTGCCTCACAAACCCGCTCACTCTCAATAGAATATGGTAGTGCCTCACAAACCCGCTCACTCTCAATAGAATATGGTAGTGCCTCACAAACCCGCTCACTCTCAATAGAATATGGTAGTGCCTCACAAACCCGCTCACTCTCAATACAATATGGTAGTGCCTCACAAACCCGCTCACTCTCAATACAATATGGTAGTGCCTCACAAACCCGCTCACTCTCAATAGAATATGGTAGTGCCTCACAAACCCGCTCACTCTCAATAGAATATGGTAGTGCCTCACAAACCCGCTCACTCTCAATAGAATATGGTAGTGCCTCACAAACCCGCTCACTCTCAATAGAATATGGTAGTGCCTCACAAACCCGCTCACTCTCAATAGAATATGGTAGTGCCTCACAAACCCGCCACTCTCAATAGAATATGGTAGTGCCTCATTAAACCCGCTCACTCTCAATAGAATATATGGTAGTGCCTCCACAAACCAGCTCACTCTCAATACAATATGGTAGTGCCTCACCAAACCCGCTCCTCAATAGAATATGGTGGTACCTCACAAACCGCTCACTCTCAATACAATATGGTAGTGCCTCACAAACCCGCTCACTCTCAATACAATATGGTAGTGCCTCACAAACCCGCCACTCTCAATAGAATATGGTAGTGCCTCACAAACCCGCTCACTCTCAATACAATATGGTAGTGCCTCACAAACCCGCTCACTCTCAATAGAATATGGTAGTGCCTCACAAACCCGCTCACTCTCAATAGAATATGGTAGTGCCTCACAAACCCGCTCACTCTCAATAGAATATGGTAGTGCCTCACAAACCCGCTCACTCTCAATAGAATATGGTAGTGCCTCACAAACCCGCTCACTCTCAATAGAATATGGTAGTGCCTCACAAACCCGCTCACTCTCAATAGAATATGGTAGTGCCTCACAAACCCGCTCACTCTCAATAGAATATGGTAGTGCCTCACAAACCCGCTCACTCTCAATAGAATATGGTAGTGCCTCACAAACCCGCTCACTCTCAATAGAATATGGTAGTGCCTCACAAACCCGCTCACTCTCAATAGAATATGGTAGTGCCTCACAAACCCGCTCACTCTCAATACAATATGGTAGTGCCTCACAAACCCGCTCACTCTCAATACAATATGGTAGTGCCTCACAAACCCGCTCACTCTCAATACAATATGGTAGTGCCTCACAAACCCGCTCACTCTCAATACAATATGGTAGTGCCTCACAAACCCGCTCACTCTCAATAGAATATGGTAGTGCCTCACAAACCCGCTCACTCTCAATACAATATGGTAGTGCCTCACAAACCCGCTCACTCTCAATAGAATATGGTAGTGCCTCACAAACCCGCTCACTCTCAATACAATATGGTAGTGCCTCACAAACCCGCCACTCTCAATAGAATATGGTAGTGCCTCACAAACCCGCCACTCTCAATAGAATATGGTAGTGCCTCACAAACCCGCCACTCTCAATAGAATATGGTAGTGCCTCACAAACCCGCTCACTCTCAATACAATATGGTAGTGCCTCACAAACCCGCCACTCTCAATAGAATATGGTAGTGCCTCACAAACCCGCCACTCTCAATAGAATATGGTAGTGCCTCACAAACCCGCCACTCTCAATAGAATATGGTAGTGCCTCACAAACCCGCTCACTCTCAATAGAATATGGTAGTGCCTCACAAACCCGCTCACTCTCAATAGAATATGGTAGTGCCTCACAAACCCGCCACTCTCAATAGAATATGGTAGTGCCTCACAAACCCGCCACTCTCAATAGAATATGGTAGTGCCTCACAAACCCGCCACTCTCAATAGAATATGGTAGTGCCTCACAAACCCGCCACTCTCAATAGAATATGGTAGTGCCTCACAAACCCGCTCACTCTCAATAGAATATGGTAGTGCCTCACAAACCCGCCACTCTCAATAGAATATGGTAGTGCCTCACAAACCCGCCACTCTCAATAGAATATGGTAGTGCCTCACAAACCCGCCACTCTCAATAGAATATGGTAGTGCCTCACAAACCCGCCACTCTCAATAGAATATGGAAACCCGCTCACTCTCAATAGAATATGGTAGTGCCTCACAAACCCGCTCACTCTCAATACAATATGGTAGTGCCTCACAAACCCGCTCACTCTCAATAGAATATGGTAGTGCCTCACAAACCCGCTCACTCTCAATAGAATATGGAAGTGCCCATGTGTTTTTGTGGCCACTAGCTTCGTGTCATATTGCTCTATTAAGCGGATAAGAACACGCCATTCATTTTGTGGCAAATCATAAATCTGACATAGCCTACATACAGCATGGGTCTACATGCGCCATTTGCTGCATCTCACACATTGAAGCAGGAGTGGACTGGCCGCTGGGGCGGTTGGGGAGTTTCCTGGGCGACCGCGGCCTTTTGAAGGCTGGTGTTCATGCTCAGATGGACATTATTCTATACACAGGCAGCGGCATGGCTGGTGTACATGTGACACGTGATAGCAACAAGACGTTCCAACTGCATTAGAAGTGCCCTGGAAAAGGAGCACTACAAAGACAAGCTCTTCACATATGACAAATATGAAAAAGATTCTTCCAGTTGTGCTTCCTCTAGTCAGAGAAATGCACTATTGCAAGATGGCACTATTTTTGGCACTATTTTTCAATGATCTAATGGCTAATGAAATATGCAGATATTATCACATGATATGATCACATGGTATGATGTCAGACGTGGGGAGCCTAGCCTAGACTCAAATGTGGCGTCTTATATTGAGGCCGCTTGACAGGAATTTCCTGCGCTGCTTTTTGTTGCCGATCCGCCCCTGTTTTGAACTCTTTGGTGAGCGGTTTGGAAATAGTTCCACGCAGGCCAGGCACTGGTCTCTGATGAGTTCTGCACGTGTAGTAATGTGCTGATGATTAATGTGATGCGCTGTTGCCCTCCTTTTCCTCCCCAAACTCTACTGGCTGCTCTCCTCCCGTTCTGCACGGGCCTTCTCTCTCCACACACACTGTATATAGAAGAGATTTTCAAAAGCTGCACCGCCTGGTAATAAACTAAAGCAAATGGATGCTGACCTAGTGATTCACCCTACGTGTTACGCCTCCAGTTCTGTGGAGAAAACCTACCAGCGATTTTGAATAGTCAACACAACAGGTGTGACGGCTTGCCCCACAATCACTAATGAACTCATTTGGGTTAGATCTTAATGCTAGTTCAGCTCCAGTAAAGCAGACATGTGATGTGAGATGTGATGTGAGATGTGATGTGATGTGAGATGTGATGTGAGATGTGATGTGAGATGTGATGTGAGATGTGATGTGAGATGTGATGTGATATGTGATGTGAGATGTGATGTGAGATGTGATGAGATGTGATGTGATGTGATGTGATGTGATGTGATGTGATGTGATATGAAATGTTCATGTACGTAACTCCGTCTCTCTCTCTCTGCTTGCAGGAGTACATCCAGAAGCTGATGCCCCCCCTCATTCAGAAGTGGAATGAGCTGAAGGATGAAGATAAGGATCTCTTCCCCCTGCTCGAGGTGACATGCACATTGGCATTGGTGGCTGGGGCTTTTTAGTTGCTTTGATGAGTTTTTATCAGTTTGATATTAAACACCTTTGCCCACTCTGACATATTTTCATAACTATTAACATACAGGCCTAGCAATGGAGAAAAATGCTAAGATGTTATGTTCTCTGCCCATCTGACACCTGTGTCTCTGCTGCCCTCTAGTGTCTGTCGTCTGTGGCGACAGCGCTGCAGAGTGGCTTCCTGCCCTACTGTGAGCCTGTGTACCAGCGCTGCGTCACCCTCGTGCAGAAGACTCTGGCCCAGGCCATGGTGAGTGCACACACAGACATGTGGCATCGATAAACACTCCTCAGCGCTTAGGATGGGTCATTACATGCACTTATGTTGGATCTGCTGTTGGGATACTGCTGTTCATCAGTCCGGTCAACTGACCCTCGTTCGGTTCTGCCCTCAGATGTACAGTCAGCAGCCTGACCAGTATGAGGCCCCGGATAAGGACTTCATGATCGTGGCTCTGGACCTGCTCAGTGGCCTGGCCGAGGGCTTGGGTGGACACGTGGACCAGCTCGTTGCCCGCAGCAACATCATGACCCTGCTCTTCCAGTGCATGCAGGTAGGCGTATGTCTTTATGAGGACTGTCCACTAACATGGTGTGTGAATCATCATGTGTTACTATTCTGCAAGCAATATTCCATTTTTGGTGTTGTGGTGCGCACACAGGACACCATGCCGGAGGTCAGGCAGAGCTCCTTTGCTTTGCTGGGTGATCTGACCAAGGCCTGCTTCCCTCATGTCAAGCCCTGCATTGGTATGTATCCCCCATACACAGAGAACTCCCTTTAGCACCCTTGAATAGGTTCTCTCCCCTCATTAAGTTGTGTGCGTGTGCGTGTGCGTGTGCGTGTGCGTGTGCGTGCGCGTGCGTGTGCGTGTGTGCGTGTTGATCCCCCAGCTGAGTTTATGCCCATACTTGGGACTAATCTGAATCCTGAGTTCATCTCTGTGTGCAACAACGCCACCTGGGCCATCGGAGAGATCTGCATGCAGATGGGTGAGTCAGAGTGCCCCATGAAGGCCACTGCATCACTCCCGGGCTGTGGGAAAACATTCATCTTTAGGATCAGAATAAGAATTGAGCACCATGTTAATACATACAACAATGTTTGATGTTGACTTCATGGGAATGCTGATTTTTGTTGTGTGTGTGTGTGTGTGTGTGTGTCAGGTGTGGAGATGCAGCCTTATGTGCCTCTGGTTCTCAACCCTCTTGTGGAGATTATCAATAGACCCAATACTCCCAAGACCCTCCTGGAGAACACTGGTATGGCCGTCCGCTCTGTTGACTCTGTGTGAACATATCCAGGTGTGTCCCCACTGGCGTCTGACCCCTGTGTCTCTCCACAGCCATCACCATCGGCCGCCTGGGCTACGTCTGCCCACAGGAAGTCGCTCCCATGCTGCAGCAGTTCATCCGGCCCTGGTGAGGATCTCTCAGACATCATAAGCATATAAGCATATCATGGGCAGCCGTGGCCTACTGGTTAGCGCTTCGGACTTGTAACCGGAGGGTTGCCGGTTCGAACCCCGACCAGTAGGCACGGCTGAAGTGCCCTTGAGCAAGACACCTAACCCCTCACTGCTCCCCGAGCGCCGCTGTTGTTGCAGGCAGCTCACTGCCCCGGGATTAGTGTTCTTCAGCTCACTGTGTGTTCACTGTGTGCTCACTGTATGCTGAGTATGTATACGGATTGGGATAAATGTAGAGACCAAATTTCCCTCACGGGATCAAAAGAGTATATATACTTATACTTATAAGCTAACTCTCTCTCTCTCACACACACACACACACTCTCACACTCACACTCACACTCACACACACACACTCACACACACACTCACACACACACTCACACTCACACACTCACACTCACACACTCACACTCACACTCACACTCACACACTGACGCCCCATACACGCCATTCATTATTTCATTAATATTCTTTATTAAGTTAGCATGGCTTCTGTGTGTTTCCGTAGGTGCACATCATTACGTAACATCCGTGACAATGAGGAGAAGGACTCCGCCTTCCGGGGAATCTGTGTTATGATTGGTGTGAACCCTGGAGGGGTGGTGCAGGTAAGAGGACTGACTGGCAGGGTGGGTGGGTGCTGCAAGTGTTGGAAAGTTTCCCATTTGTAATGTTTGCTAACGAAACTGACAATGAACTCAATGAACCCTGTCTTTTATGGCAACTAGGGTTAACGACAGCACTGTTGATTTGCAGGATTTTATTTTCTTCTGTGATGCTGTGGCCTCCTGGGTGAACCCTAAAGAAGACCTACGGGACATGTTCTATAAGGTACCACATGGCAGGACATGTTCTATAAGGTACCACATGGCGGGACATGTTCTATAAGGTACCACATGGCAGGACATGTTCTATAAGGTACCACATGGCGGGACATGTTCTATAAGGTACTACATGGCGGGACATGTTCTATAAGGTACCACCTACGGGACATGTTCTATAAGGTACCACATGACTGGACATGTTCTGTAAGGTTCCACCTCCGGGACATGTTCTGTAAGGTTCCACCTACGGGACATGTTCTATAAGGTACCACCTACGGTACATGTTTTATAAGGTACCACATGACGGCACATGTTCTATAAGGTACCACCACATGACAGTGGCCATGTAGCCATGCAGTCAGCTGGCCCGTAGGCAGAACATCAACAATACACCTGAATAAAGACCTGATTCTGTGAAAAGCCTGTATTTTATGGCTGGCAGGGATTGAATGTGTGCTCTCAAAATAGAGGATGCTGGAGAAACACTGTAAATACATGATGAATGACGTCATTAGCTTATTAGTGTGTACACAGTGGTTTATTTACACCAATTGTTTTGTCTGTGTGTGTAGATCCTACACAGCTTCAAGGAACAGGTGGGAGAGGAAAACTGGCAACAGTTTTCCGAACAGTTCCCCCCCATCCTGAAGGAGAGGCTGGCTGCCTGTTACGGCGTCTAGATGCTCTCTCACCCCGCCGGCACGGGAAGCTTGTGTCAGGTCAGCTTTGTGCATTTTTCATTCAGAGTTTCTCAGTGCCTTAGTCATGTGAAGTAGCTCTGTTCCACTTTTCTTCATATTTGATTGGTATATGAAGTGGTCATGCAATTGAGCTTAATGTGGGGTATCATACACATTTGAATTACATTCCAGTCTTGCCTTACTTATTGAGAATTCTTCAATCTGCCTGCCATCTGTTTGCACTCATTTGCTAAGACCTGACCTGTTTCCTCTTTCAGATTTAACCTTTAGGAGGGTTACCGGGGGAAACTCATCCATCTGTGTATTGCACTGCCCTGATTGTGGGGGAGAGGGACGTGATTGGCCGCTCCACCTGACGGACAGACCCCACACCCTATGTGTGTCCATGTGGGTGGGTGGGTGGGAGGGGGAGGGGACTCCTCTAGATAACTGTGGAAAGCACCCATTACGGGGAACTAAAACGTAGGGAAAGACAAAATGTAGGGAAAGAAGACGAGAGAGGGAGGGAGGGAGGTTTAGGCAAGCTTGTTTAAAATAAAGCAGGAATCAGCCTGTGCTGGGACAGCAAACGCAAACATTTTTAAAACAACCCATAAGAGATGACATGCTCACATACAAATCGTGAAATAGAACACAATAGAAAAAGCAGGTATGCATAAATCATTTAGGTATTGATGCAAGCACATACTAAATCAGGCCAACCAGAATCAAGCATAGACACTTGCAGTAACAAGTATCATGCAGTGGAAGGCGCTGTCTTAATGTTAAACCAATCCTGTTGCAGGGGAGAGACTTGCCGTGAGGTAGAAGTGTGTGTATTTGTGTGTACAAACACTTACATGCATATGGAAGGGCAAAAAGAGAGGAAAGTTGATTGTATTGTCTCTTTTTTTGGGAGGGAATCAAAGAAAGTGAGGGAGGGGGATTCAAGGGCTCTGTATGAGGATCACCTCATCATCTGGACTTGGGACTGGTTCACCATGCTCTCTCTTCTCCTTCTTTCACTCTTCTCTCTGCACATACTCCAGGAGCACATTTGTTTCTTTGGCCCTCTGGGATTCAACATGCCATGAGTGGTTAGTTTTCTCCCTGCCTGGCGTTAGTGAGAATACTGTAACGATTTCTCCAGACCATCTGCATTAGCTACAGCTGCGCCATCACTTGTAAGGGTCTAGCTACATATTGCGGGGGGAGGGAGGCGGTACCACTGGAACATCATGTCACACGTCCTTTGTGCGTCAGTGTTTTGACTTGTGCCTGTGTCGTCTAACCAGTTTTAAGTGTATTTGCTTTGTGTCGATAGGTTTTTACTTTTTTTTGTGGTTGTGTTATTATGGGATGTTTATTGTTTTAAGGTACTTGACTCCTATACCCCTTGTCTCCTAGCGACCTGTAAACTGTGACCAATGTGTGTGTGTGTGTGTGTGTGTGTGTGCGTGTGTGTGTGTGTGTGTGCGTGTGTGCGTGTGTGCGTGTGTGTGTGTGTGTGTGTGTGTGTGTGTATGCAATGTATGTATGGGAGAGAACGAGATGCATTGATAGTATGGAGAAAAAAGGAAGGTGAGCGCATGATTGTGCAAATATATTTGTATTGATGCCATAATGACATTTGGTATAGTGACTGTCACCATGGTGATTAAAATCGAAATAGTTTTACTCAATGATCTGTCTTTTTTTTTTTTTTTTTGCTGCTACTGTTATTTTTTTCCGCAAGTGAATGAAATATCACAATACTTTACTAAAAAAGAAAATCCATGAGTAATCTGATGGTTTCACGTTATGCACTTTTTTATTTTCTATGTTTTATTTTGCAAATTTACTGATAGGTGATACAGGATAGTCCACCAGTTTTTGCCTTGTTTGTTTTGTATGGTGTAAGATGTGAAATGTCTGTGTTTGCTGGGGAAAACAAGTCAAATTAAAAGCCCTGTTAGACAGACTCCATGCTTTGTAAATTTCTGTGATGAAGCATCAGCTCTCAATACAATCAGACTTTTCTCGACCGATAAAATAAAACAATTTTCTACCAAGAAGAGCAGAATTCCAATTCTTTTGTATTACACTGAAATGTGAACGACATGCTTTGATCTGCCAAATCAGTTTTTTTTTTTTTTTTTAGGGACTTTAAAAGCAGATGTTTGATTTCAACATGCAGAGAAAAATAAAACTGCAAATCTGTCTGTCAGTCATACCCATATTTACATATTAGAATTGACTCAATCACAGATGATGAACAAATTTATTATGTAAAATGAGCAGTTTACAAATGCACCATCATAAATGTATAGTACAAATACAAGCACCAAACTTTAAGACCAATGCAAAAGTTTAATTTTGTTGTGAAATAAGTGTATGCAGTATTGCTACAGAACATTACCACAACATATAAGTGTACTAAATTCATGCTTAAATATTCTCTCCAAAATGGACATAAATGATAACTTGCACCACTGGAATAGATTAAATTATTGTGTGAATGTATATCATATACCTCATGCGTCTGTTGCTTTTCCCCGAGTGGCACCTCCTCCAGTGTTGCGTGGCTGAGGAGACAGAGCCCCTGTTCCTGCTGAACTGAGCCAGTTAGAAACACACTGCTTGTCAGCACAGCAGGCACGGGAGTCATGCCAAGAGATTCACAAACAACCGCTCACTCGTTTCAACCCACAGTTCAGACATCCAGACAGCAATATCCATGATAATCCAATAATGGGACAAACTGTAAACAGCCTCTCCCACAACACATCCTCCTAAGATGTGTTCATAATCACCAGGTTTTTTATTTGTCATAAAAACAGTAAGACAACATAATCCTCAATATTGGCAAGTCCATGAGGTCAAATTGAGGGAAGTAGCAAATAGTACGATAGTAGCAGTGGTACAGATTTGAAAAGGAAAACATCGGGCCAGTGACTAACTGAAACTTCCACTAAGTAATAGTTCAGTATCTGTGCTTATCATTCAAATGGTAATTACGTTTCAAGTATAATTATATGCATGCAAATGTTGACCTTTTTCAGACAGGGCGTTCTCTGTTCAGTCTCATGAGAAGTTTAAACAGAAACGCTACAGCAAGTTCCTAAAAAAAAGCTAGTCTGATCAAATAGATATTTATGTTTTTTTGTAAATTGTGCATGTGGAATGAACATTCATCTCCAAACCCGGAGACACACCTGTCTTTAAAAGCTTTGGAATGCGTCCCATATGTAGATCTGAAGTCCATAATGTTTTAACTGGACTCCTTCCACTCCAAGAGACATTTGCCCTAAGACCCAGGCTGATTCCGCTGCAGTACTGAACCTGGTGATGCACAAAGCAACTTTTTGAGCAATATTGGCAGGCAGTGTTACTGGCCAATGTTGTTTGGGCTCTTTTGATATTAGGCTGTTTGTTTTCTGGAGAACTTAAATTATCAACATTTAACTTGTTATGATCTTCCAAAACAGTAAAGTATTGCCTGGCAACACTGACCCATGTATTATTCATCAACTTCCATCCTCTCTCTCTGTTTATCTGTTTGTGTTTGTGTTTATGTGTGTGTGTTTAGTCACAGCAGTGTGGATGTAAGGGGTCCTGTGACACTGGAACTTAACCACTGTGAACAGGGAGGTTACATAGACTGCTCACATGCAAGGTAAGTCCCAATGCTCCATGACCTAGTCACCGTGAGGTACCTGTGTATGTGAGAGAGCGAGAGAGAGAGAAAATATGGTAAATGGAGAGGCCTACATTACACTGTGTCTAGGAGCCAGTGGAGGCCAAATGTCTGACACAGATGTCTTTGGATATGAGTGGCTGCCAATGGCTGTATAGCATTAGGCCTACTCTCATAACTTAGCTTGTGTAGGCAGCTCTCATTCATTCTCTCTAAAGTGTGTCCTTGGATCAGATGAATTCTTCATTGGGTAAGAAGGCCCATTCTCAGAGCCCAACATAATTGGTTCTCCAAAAGGAACAGGTTGAAGAAAACTTTAAATGAGTTCCAGAGTGCGGTTGGTTATGCCAGAGCTCCTTTACGGGAAGGCAGTGGCAGTGGCAGACCATTATAGTTGCTGACGTCACACCAGCCACTGGAAATCCCTGGCAATGTGATTCAGTCCTTACAGTCCATTAAAAATCACCATGCCAGGAATCCCATTGGCCAGAGGCACAGTGCGTGGGAGGTGTCACACTAGTCCGTCAAATGTCTCTCTCTATCCCTCTCTACTTCACCCTTTGTATTTTCCTCTGGACTGGTGCTTTAAATAGGATATAAATGACAGCTTTCCGAACAGAGTCAGTCATGAAACTACTGAGGAAGTCCTCTTTAAGCTCTGATACAAAAAAGTCCCACATATCCGCTCAAAGCAATAAAAAAGTATTTTTACACGCGCTCCAAGCTACTCAGAGACAATACTGATTAGAAGTGATTGACAGAATTGACACAAACATCTGCCTGAGGATGAGGAAAAAATTCTTGCTGCTAAAGTATCTTTAACCATCACAGTTTTTCAAGACAGAATATCTAGCCCCACATCCTCAGATGAAGATGTGGTGAGTATAGCCTAATAAACCATATGTCTCCTAAAGTGGCGTATAGGCCTAAGAGTAAACCTAAATTAAATCAAACATTTAACCTGACTTCTATAACATCTGATTCAGTAGCCTAGGCTACGCTACAGATGTGAACAATTTGAAAGTAACATAGGCGGTGCCTTTGAGAATGTTAAGGCACAGGTTGCAAAAGTGATGAAAGCACAGAGTCAGAAATTACCACTGACAGACTCCACTTTGAGGTCTTCATCTCTCGGTGCGGCGATAAACCCTGCGTGATACCGCCAGAACACAAAAATAGCAAATATGATAGACCAACAAAGCGTACCTGGGAAATTATACAATTCTATTAAGAACTAAGTCTATTAGTGTAGGCTACTATTAATGCGCATTGTGGAACGTTTGGAGTAAGAGCAAGTTTCAGAGAGACAGAGCGAGAGGGAGAGAGAGAGAGAGAGGACACGTACCTTTGAAGAGTAAGTTTTTTTTTGCCAGACAGTCCCTAGTTGATGGACATAGATGCAATCCGAAGTTTTGAAAAGAAAAACTTCTCTGTCCCACACCATAGTCTTTCTCCTACTGAAATGTGAAAGCGGGTGCGCAGACAAGGCTACGCTGCATGATGGGTTCGAGGACTGCCGACTGGAATTCCATTGGAGACGTCAGAAGCGTCATCCACTCTGCTTTCGCTGTTGAAGTCGTGTGATGCATTCCTTCGCTCCCCACCAAATTAGTATAACTCACAACGGGAAATCACACCTCTCATAAAACTGGTGTTTACTTAAGTCTTAAGATAGGCTCCTTCAGCAGTTGCCAGGGTGATGTAGACATGCGTAATTTAGTTCCAGAAGGTAAGAAAGATGACTGATAAGGTATGGAAATAAAACTGGGTGGTTCTTCTAAAAAGCCTACAGACGCCAAAATGTTTGAAACATTTTATTATGACCTCCGCGCAGCGAAACGGCTGTCATATAGGCTAGGTTATATATTTTTTCCTGCGGATTTTGTTTTCTTCAGCAATTTTGTGTCAACGATTCCCCGCACACTGATAGACAGGGGTGCACGAAACCTCAAGGATGACACGGAAACATTGTTTTTCGTTTTAATCCCAGATGTTGGTTTCTCAAGGGGCCATGTCAACCAATCCCATAACCACTCATGTGTAGTACCATACACACACACACACACACACACACACACACACACACACACACACACACACACACAGATAAAGATAAGATAAAAAGATAAAGTATATTTTATTGTCAGGGGGAGGAAATTCATCTTTGGCTCCAGTCACTGCATCGCAAACTTGTAACATACCACATAAAATATATATACGAAAGTAGACCATACACACACAATAGACACACAAACACGCACACACACACACATAAAAAAACACACACATACACACACACACCACTACCCCCACACACACACCCACACCCACACACAGACACAGACACATTAAACACACACATACACACACACACACATGCAGGCAACACACACACACACACACACACACACACTCACAAGTGAAAACACACACACAGAGAGAAGCACACATATACACAAAAGCAAATGAACACATGCACATACTCATGTACATACACAAAAGTTGCAAGAGTAGGGGATGGAGTAGTAGGAGATGGAGACAAATTGACAAGCATGATTTATTTTTGCGGAGAGAATGTGCAGGACTCAGCGGCGGTCATATTTTATACCGCTTTGCGGTACATATAGTTTTTAATATCAGTTTGCTCTCTCTGTGTGCAACATCATGATAAAGTTTTTTTTCTGTCAGATGCATTTGGACAAAGCTGCTAAAATGGCTTGTTGGATATACCCATGCATTTATTTAGCCAATTTTACTTGAATACCTCTAATTTATTTAGTTATGTGAAATACTGACGTAGACCATGGACAAGTGCATTGAAGTCCATGCGGAAAATGTTCCTAACCCCCCCCCCCCAACATTTTCTTTTCTTGCTTTGAGAAAGTGGGGAAGGGAACAAGATCAAGTCAAGTATCACGTGACAGTTATCCTCCCGAGACCCAGGAGGGAAAAAAAGTGTTGCTGTTAAGATTGCCTTGGATAAGAGAAGTATAGCTTATTTTAGCCCAGAGTTGTATAGGCTAAGGGAGCCCATGGTCTGGCTATTAGCAAATGCATGAATCATTACATAAGTCAATGGGGTCAGTGGTTTGAAAAATCAAGCTTTTAACTAATTGTGTGCATAAGGCCTATGTTAGTGCATTAGGCCTATGTTAGCGCATTAGGCCCATGTTAGTGCATTAGGCCTATGGTAGTGCATTAGGCCTATGTTAGCATCCCCCGACCTTTGTTGGAAGGTATAAGATCTGCTGTCTGCTACAACCGACTTTGAATAAAAGGGGCTATAATTAGTAGGCCTAGATGTTTCTAAAATCGTCCTAAATTAAAGTAACAATTTGATTATTAACAACTGGAACATCATATCTATAATCAAGTCAATCAGTTATATTAATATCAGTGATATGCTATATTAAAACTCATCTTATGTTATGAGTTTACAGGATCTGTATGAGAATCTCTCATCCGCACAAGACTGAGGAATTGTACTTGAAAGTAAACTTGATTCATCTGACTTTAGACTGGTTGTGTTCAAGCCCCATGACAGATGTTTTTGTCAGCAGAAGCAATATAGTCATTGGCAAACCTGTGTGGAAGTGCAAAGAAAATGCAGTTGGTTGTCATAGTAACGCGAATATAATTAGGTGTTTATTCCAAATGGGAAATGGGCTTTCCCAAGACCTGGCATTCACCAAATCTGGTGGAGTAGACGCTGGCTGCTGCAGGTCTTCCTGCTGTTGTTGAGTAGGCTAGTCTGCTGTCCCCTCTCTGCGCTTTCCTCTCTTACTGCTCTGTGTTTTGGGACACTAGTTGCCATGACGATCAAACAACACAAATACTGTGGTAGTGAGTGGCTTTGGCGTGTGCAGTCATTAAACCACAGGGACGTCATTGCGGCCTGCTCTTTCTCCGACTTGCACTCCTTCTCAGTCGCTCTCTCTCTCTCTGTCTCTCTGCCGTCTCCCTCACACTAAGTCCAAGCCCCAGCAGTATTAACATCCCGCCGTAAGATGAAAGCCATCCTCTGCTATGCCGCCGTAATTAGAGTGTTTGTGGAGTGGAGTCTGGCTGGAGATTGAGGGTTCTTGGGTAGACGAGTGTCTGTACTGAGCCCTCCAGTGAGCAGCGATTGTGGCTGCTGCCATCTGCATTTGCCAATGCTAATGTTAACAATATGGTTGGAGTGCTTGTGTGTGTCCTTAGTTATTTTTGGAGCCCAAATCTATTATATTGCACCACCGTATTGTAGGCTATAGCATAGCATAGCATTTGAGGGTATTGTTTTAGATGCATCCAGGTTGGTTACCTGTTTGTGATTAGTCCAGACTAAGAGGAGACGTGCCCACTGGCCACAGTGTGTAGGGGGATGGCAGGAGGAGCCCATTGCACTCTCTTACATCAGACTCTTTCCCAGCACATTGTGTATCATTTCCATGCTCTGGTACTGTGTAAGCATATGGTTAAAAATAGCCTATTGGAAAATCCCCTCAGAGAGGAGGCCTCCCTTGGAATCAGATACACTCCTCTGTGCACTAAGGCACCTCATGCACTCCTCCTTCTCAGCGCTGCTCTGGAGCCTCACACTCCCGCACATCTATTCATATGTTTGCCTGGGATTAGATCATTTCATTCAGTATGTCATTTTAATGAAGCATCTTTTATATGGGCCTTTTGAATTTACACATTTCTTCAAACTTTGAGCTCTACATCTTTAAACAGGGGAGCACACCCTGACAGACTTTTCTACCCGTGCTTTGAGTGACTTTTTAAGAGGTCACAAGTGTGACTTTACAACTGACAAACACATTTTTATTTTTGCTCTTCACTTGTCTGTTGCGCAATTTGCTCTGTCTGCACTTAGGCCTACATCTTTCTTCTACACCCCCTTCCACAGCTGCTATACAGTCTGTGGCAGAAACTGAGATCTGAAATCTGGCCTTCTGACGAAAGCAGTGTTTCCTCAAGGATGCAGTTGAGGTTAAATGAGAGGAGGACGCTGTTTAGTCTGCACGAGAGACCTGCATTCGTGACTGAATCAGTTTAGCATTACTCTAGAAGTTACAGACTATGAATCACTGACACAAATCATGAAGTGAGTGAGCACTGACAGGCAGTACTGCTGCCGTAGCTGGTTCTGATGACTGGGTGAATGTAAACAGGGATGGAAACATTTGCTAAATGTCAGCAAAATAGGCATCAGCAAGCAGAATAGGGTGTTGCTGCAGAGTTTGTTGGCCGAATGGTGAATGCTGAATATGAAGGCGGACTGCCGACTCGGGTATTACCCGAATGGTAGCCTAATCCATAACCATTCGACCAATCCATAATCCATAAGATTACCCAGTTGGTGCAATATAGTTCAGATATAAGCACCACTTTTGCAAAAATAAATAACATAATTTAAGGTAAGATGATTGTTATTTAACTATACGTTTAAGTTGATTTAAAGATTATTTTGTATGCTGAATATTAGGGCTATTTACAAACATTTTGTTATGCTTTTATGTGTGAATTTCTTGTCATTTTCACAAATGGCTAAATGGAAAAAAGGTAATGAAATGAGAAGGATAGCGTTTGTTTGAACTCAAGAGCTAGAACACAGAAACTGTTGAAAAGCATCTGGCCATATGGTGCCCACGTGCCTCAATGTGTTTACATACCAGCTCATAAACTCTTAGTGTACTGATGAAAGGCACCGAAGCTGCTGTTTATACTCCTTCACATGCACTGAGGTATGTCAGAAAAGTGATTTATTAAATGATGTTTTCTAGGTAATCTTGCAGCAAACCTCAATAAGGCAATGAGGGGACAATTTTGCACTGTTAGACTTTGTGGTTTGGTTATATAAATGTACATTTTTCATATCAAAGACCTTTAGACTATTCTTAAAAGAGTTAGTTATTTATAGTTTATGTTCATGCAAGACTGTGAGAGGAAGGAGAGGTAATCATCCGGTGGCTCCACCCCACACAGAAGACTGTATAAATACTGTGATGATGTTTGAGTGTGAAGCTTCCAGTTCATTTAAACAAGGCTGCAAAAATAAACCAGCAGCAATGAGAAATGTAAAAGGCGACGTGAGGCCCACTGGAGCCCCCCCCATCTTCCTTCACCCACCACCAGGACACAAGCATAAATAGTTACACACACTGACTCACACACTCCCATTAACACAAACAGACTTCCACGGGAGTTCTCTCTCTCCCTCTCTCACACACACACACATATGTTTACCCTCACTATCACAGTTGGAGACCCTCAGCATTTCTACTCCTTACAAGACAACTGTTGAGTTTCCAGAAGTCTCTCTGAGCACCACAGGCCTTCCTGTCCTCTGACCACACATGCAAACCTGCCAATAGGACAACCTGATTATGGATCTGTATTTTAAAACACTTTCTGGAAGCTGATTGGTTTGAATGTTGTGTAAGTCTGTAACAAGTTGTATTATGTCTATGACAATGAATCATATTTTATTTTGTTATAAAGACCAGTTTGATTGTTCTCAGAGCTCACCATAGGCCCATGTAGTCTTGTTGCCCAGGCCTGGTGCTAGCACCACAATATGATGAAGTCATTTTTGATGTGATCTTTCTATTATATTTCTGAAATGATAGTGATGTAAATGACAGTGTATAAAAATAAGTTTAAAGTTTTATTGAACACAGTGCCCATTTAAACACAAATAGTGACATTTTTGCACACTGTAATGCTTGACAATGCTGCCACCGAGTGGCCAGAGACATGGGACGTCTTTCCAGATTCACTTTTGTTTGTAGTGCATAGTTGAACAGTAGTCAGGTAAAACCCCAGGATAGGTGTGACATAATGTACTAATGCAATTTTTTTGCATAAATTGATAGTTTAGGGGGTGTAGACTCAGAATCTGGCCGGGCGCACCCTTTGAGCATTTTTTTAAATGACATAATTTGCCACGCCCCCTTTTTTTGACCATAAAAAATAACTAGATGCACATTACTGTATAAACCCATCATGTATGGTATCAAATGAGAAATCAACGATGTCAATAAAAACATGCTAAAAATGATTTCAAGTCCCTCCAGAGAACATAATAACTGTAAAGCCTGGTAAGGTCCCACCGCTGAAATGGTAGGCTGAGCAACAACCACAAGAGACATGAATTGTATCAACCCTCAACAATTAATCAAATAGACAAAGTTATCAGGAACAAAGTAGAACTTTCTCACAGATTCTGAAAGCAACTATATACAGAACATGTTGCCAGGCTGGCCTTGTACACATCACAAACATCAAATGTCTCCTCCAAAAATCATTCATTCAATCAGACAGTTCTCCCTCGCTGTCATCAGTATCCTCCACTGAAAGTGTAGCCATCTTCGAATTTTTATTTGCACACTGTTCACCACCTTTGCAATGGCAGTAGGTGGTGCATGGTAGTCCATCTGACTGACAGCTGCAAGAGGCCCTGGAGCATGCTGGCACTGCCTTGCATCCACAAGCAACAAGCTGTAGACCTGTTTTGGGTGCAATGTCAGTGTTGCCATGAACAGGCACAGGAATTCCATCCTCTATTTTCACACTGGAGGTGTTTTTTTTTGTCAGCAGCTCTCCACAGAAGGACTTGCAGCCGTGCACGCTTGATGTGTTCCGCTGCATATTCTCTTGTTGGAGGAAGACTCTTTATTTTAGCAGGGTCTCTTTTCTTGGTGAATAGCATGTATCAAGTTACTGAGGCTTTCAACAGTCTTTCCATAGTAGAGGCAAGAAAGGAAATCCATTCCTGCCTTCATGCTCATCAGCTTCTACAGTACATCTGTACAATTCAAATCAAGATTCCTCTTGAGCATCAAATTGATTGCTGAGGTTTTCCCTTTGCCATATGGATATGACACAACCAAACAATGCATGAACAGCCAACAAATCATAACATTTGTCTAATTTTGCAGCCATAGCATTAATGTCAATTACTTTGGGCATCCATGGCCTACTGGTTAGGGAATCAGACTTGTGACTAAAGGGTGGCCAGTTCGATCCCCGACTGGTAGGAAAAATGTGAGTGGGGGGAGTGACTTAACAGCGCTCTCCCACATCCATGTGAGGTACCCACATCTGGATGAGGTGCCCTTCAGCCCTGCTCCCCGGGCGCTGGATCAAGGGCTGCCCACTGCTCCGGGTGTGTATGTGTACTCCTAGTATGCTCACTGCCCTAGGGTGTGTGTGTGTGTGTTTGAATGGGTGTACAGTACACGGTTTGTGTGGGTGTGTTGTACACTACCCCCGAATGGGTAAAATGCAGAGCACAAATTTCTTGTATCGGTGGGGTCAGCCCTATGTTCCCACATTTCTAGGGTTAGGGTTAGGCCTGAGGTGTGGGTTAGGGTTAGGCCTGAGGTGTGGGTTAGGGGACATAGGGCTGTGGGAACATAGGCATGCTCCCGTAGTATACTTGGGCAGCCGTGGCCTACTGGTTGGGGCTTCGGGCTGCCGGTTTGATCCCCGACCAGTAGGAGAAATGTGTGTGTGGGGGGGGAGTGGTTGAAGAGCACTGCTCTCCCATGCCCACAACCACGGTTGAAGTGCCCTTGAGCAAGGCACCTGACCCTTCACTGCTCCCCGAGTGTCGCTGTAGCAAGGCAGCTCACTGCTCCGGGTTAGTGTGTGCTTCACCTCATGTGTGCTCGTTGTGTGCTTCATCTCACTGTGTGTTCACTAATTCACGGATGGGATAAATGCAAAGACCAAATTCCTTGTATATGCAAGTATAGACCCTTTCAAGAGAGTTCCATTATCATTTTATTTTATTGTTGAAAGGGTCTTGGGCTATAAACCTGATTTACATTTGTTGTTGTATTTCCAAATGATTCGTGTCATTCCTTGCAATACTGGAAGAAATCATTTTCTTGATTCTGTCCTCTCCTCCTGTAATGAACTTTGCAGTTTTCTCTGTAATTAAGGGGGCAAATTCAAGGACTATTATAGTTAATGTGCTGACTAACTGGCAAGTAACTAACTGGCAACTCAGACTAGTTTGTATCAATCCTGGATTGTGTTGTCTGTTTTTAAAGCATTAAAAAAAATGTTAGGATGAAAAATATTGTTGTCTGTAATTCTGGGGGGAAATCCAAGGACAGTTGGATAATAATTAATGTGCTAACTACCTGGAAAGTACCTCACAACATTGCTGTCTGAAATTCAGCGACTGATTCAAGGGAAATTAAAGCTAACGTGCTAGCTAACCTGCAAGTTGGTGAACTCGGGTACAGCAGACTTGCTATAATTCATATTAAAATGAATTACTATTGAATGATTGTATTCCTGTATGTATTAAGCTACATGGCAGTTCCATAAGTTGTTTAATTTAATACCAAACATGACACGATTTAGAGGTATAGCTATTATGCAGCAAAAAGAAACCTACTGTACTTTGACCTTGCAAAAGGTATTTTGTTCTCTGGAGGGACCTAAACTATTTTTTTCTACTTTATTATGGTCAAAGCTGATTTCTGTATGAAAAGAGCTTTAATTTGATACCATACATGATGGGTTTATAGGTTAGTGTCTATTTAATAGATGATTTTCTATGATCAAAAAAGGGGTGTGGCAGGTGATGCCATTTTAAAGAAAATGCTCAAGGGTGCCGGAGCGGCACCCGTCAGATTCTGAGTCTACACCCCCTTACTTATCAATTTATGCAACAAAATTGCATTAGTACCTTATGTCACACTTATGCCCAAATTCCACAAAGTTCTACCTGACTAAGGGAACACTGCAGTAATGAACAGTAATGATATGCAAGAGTGTGATTTCACTTACATAAATAAGTGATACATATTCCAATACATATTGGAACATCCTCAAATCACCACACTTTCGATATCGATATTCGATATACTGTACAATAGAAAATGGTTAGATATGGAAGCTTTTCCTACTGAAGACAATTAGTCAAAAACTAAAATACCTTTTATTTAAGAAATAAAGAGCACATGTCAAGCACAGTGTGGATGGGCACACAGAACATTCATTGTCTGGATACTTTATGGCAGAAGTATACATACTCAATACACGTAAAATAAAAAGTTTCACAAGATTCATGAAAGAAAGTTCAGACTTTAGTCACTGCAGAAAATGCCCATATTTACATCATTTGAATACTTCCATCTTTTACTCAATAATAAGTAAATTACTTTCAAAATTACATTTTAACACACGATGGGGAAGAATTAAAAGAAAAATGATTTTGCGAATAGTTTCAGCAGCTCAAGCAAACCAATTAGAACAGGTCATATAGGTAGTTTGAGTTGTTACGCAGTATGTTTGCAGTACAACACATATACATCAGATTTTAAAATGCAAGTCACAGCCATGAGGTCTTCCAAATCAGAATATTTGAAATGTTATTATAATCTGGAATAGAAACCCCCGATAGAAGTGTTGGATGATAATGATAAGGATGATAATGATAAGGACTCATGGCGGAGGGTTAAGAAATGTCAAAAGGATAATAAATAACCACAAGGACGGTAGTAAAAGAACACAATTATATGGTGCTCTTCATTAGTCCAAATTATATTCTAACTGTGTTTCCTATTTTGTTTATCAAATTTCTTGAAGAATAACCTTAAAACATTGAATATTGCGGATGTTGAATGTTAAACAAAAACAAAAAGCAAACACACAGAGTAAATAGCCAGTTAGCATGACTTGAAAAGTGATATACAGTTATTGCAGAGTGACATTTGCCACACATTATTAAGTGCCATGACCACACATTGTTATCTTGCTTGAAAACATTTTAGTCAGCAAGCTCATTAAAACATTTCCTTCTAGTGACACACACCCTCCATTAGTATGTAGCTACCTACATTATGTGAAAAATAACCCTTTCTATTGAGACACTGAAAGGACAAAACTGACCTACTTTTCTTGTCATCCCCACTGAACTTCCTGGTTTGTTTTCTCTTCATATCAGTCAGATTTAACTTTACAGTTTGCTCTCTGCTTTCGCTTTATTAGCCTTGATGCCTTTATGGACCCACAATATTAGACTCTGCAAGGACAAAACTGACCTACTTTTCTTGTCATCCCCACTGAACTTCCTGGTTTGTTTTCTCTTCATATCAGTCAGATTTAACTTTACAGTTTGCTCTCTGCTTTCGCTTTATTAGCCTTGATGCCTTTATGGACCCACAATATTAGACTCTGCCTGTTCTCACTGGTTTACTTATTAGAATGAATCTATGGGGGGGGCAATCACTCTGTTTAACACGGCCTTCTTGGTTGCTGTGCCATCTAGTGGCTGATATGAAATATTTTGAATACACAGCAATAGATTAAAGCAGAGGTGCTGATTACACAGCAATGGGGGGGGGCTGGTATAGTCCTGTGTCTGTGTTCCGCGCACCCAGCGCATGACTAGACACTTCCGTCATCAACGCGGCATGTGCATGTCAATGATGCACGTCTTCGATGCGTGCAAATGTGCACGGAGGAGCATACCATCTCCTTAATAAGTCATGTGACATCTTTCACCATATGCATGCTTAAAACTGTGTTAAACTCTGAAAACTGGCTCATTCCTGTTACCAAATGTTTTTGCCTGTTTTTTTTTTCTCTAAAAAAAAGATAACAATTATGTTTTGTTCCATTATTTATAAAATATCCAATTATTTAATAAAATACATGCTAAAGCTGTGGATAAAGTTGATGTTCTTTAAAAAAGCAAAAAAAGTGCCTTTGCATTCTTAGACAAATGCAACTCACATTCACTTACTGATTCTTTAGTCACAAATATTAGTTATTTGAACATGTAACTAACAATTTCTAAGATATAACAAAGCATCTGAGGTTTGGTAACAGGACTGAGAAAAATGCAATGACCTTCAGCTTTAAAATTAAATAAAGTAGCCTGAGATGGACTAGTACTCATTTTGAAAAGCTAAACATGTGTTGTTGAAATAATAGGCTATAAAAGTTCATTTTGAAGAGTCAAAACAAGCAAATAGCACTTGCCTCTTAGGTCCACATCAGCTCAACCTAAACTTTTTTGACACAGCAAACACATTACTTTTAGTGCTCCAAAACTTCTGGTTTAAGGAGTAGAGTTCTAAAATGCAACGCAGATAGCCAAATGCTTACTGACAGAGCAAATCGTCCCATGATGTTCTTTGAATAAACTTTACTCTGCTTCTTACTTCCTACCGTCACTTCCTCTCTCAGTCTTTTTTCTCTCACTTTCTCCCAAAAGGTCTGCCTTTATAATCTCGTTCTGTCTTGTGTAACTTCAGCTGATTAATGGATCTGTTTGGATAGTATGTGAGATGACCTTGCAGATGAATGATCTGACCTGGAAAATAATCACTTATCCAGAGTAAAGGTGCGATAGGAGTTTTTTTTTATCATTAGCTTAAACAGAGAAGGACCTTCTCTTATTTTTGTCCTTGTCTTTCCCAGTTAGTAAGAATGCTTCTCAGAAGTTGCTGAAAACCTCTTGTTTCTTACTCCAGTCCATAGGGGGCGCTCTCTTCTTGGGTTTCTTTGCGCGGACCCTTTGCTTGGCCTCTGCTGCAGTTGGGCTCAGGCGAAGACCACTCTGCCAGAACGGGTCCAAGGGTGGACGGTCATCCTCATCCAACACCTGTGAGTGACACACCAAGGGAAAAATGAGGAAGAAGAGGTGAGCATCAACACACACAAAGACATGTGCGCATGTGGAATTGCTCCTGAGAATGTGTGGTTAGTGTGTTCCCAGTGTGTTACCTTGGAGCTGTTGTCAGAGCTGCTCAGCTCAGTGCTCATCTCCGACAGTGTGGAGTGGGACGAGGAGCTGTCCTGGCTGTGGTGGCGTGGAGAGCCGTTGCTCACGGGTGGATCCATCACCGTCACATTGATGACCGGAGGAGCGGCTGTGTCCACTGCATCAGTATCGGTATCTGAATCTGTGTCTGTATGGGCATCCGTCACTGGCTCTGTGACTGGGGAGGGAGACACTGAGTCATCTGGGACTGGAGAATGACCGGTGAGGGGCCCATCCACACAGTCCTCTGTGTGTTGAAATCAGAGCAGGAAGACAAACGGTCAAGGAGGAGGAATGTATGACAAAGAGCCATTGGGGTACTAAGAACAGTTTAAATAAAATGACTGCATTTTAACAGGAAGAAATCTTCAATAGAGTACAGCCCAAAGGTTGGGACTATCTTACTAAGACTTTGATAGCCACACAACAATCAGTAGTACAGTACAGTGTATGTATGTGTGTAGTATATTTCAAAGGAAAATGAAGCAATTCCAAATAATGTTGCAGATGAATACTTTCATTATTGTTGCAGATAAATAAGATCTCTGACCCTCTAGATGTTTGTTGGTTGGGGTGATGCCCAGTCTTTTGAAGAGCTCATCTGTTTCTGGGTCGAGCACCAGCAGGGAGGTCTCTTTCCCTCCTCGCCTGATCACCGCCACCACCTCAGAATGCCTCAGGTGCTCAATATTCATCCCATTCACCTGACAGCACAAACAGACAGGAGCTGAGTAGTAGCCTATGCAGCATTGAGAGTACACCTGCCCCTCAATGAATGCTGCATTTTACAGGGAGTGACCAGCAGGGGGTATGAGAAGGAACACTACCTCAGGTGGACTATCATCATCCTACTCTGTGCTCTATGGTAGCCAATCATGTGTATGACACACACTAGAAAGTATCAAATCACCATGTCATAGCCCCATGCTTTTGAATGAAAATCCCCTTTTTCTAGCCTGTCCACACCCTTCTAGATCTCCTTTCAAGGAGATACTAGTCTGGAACACTATACACCATTCACTAATGTTTCCAACAGGTCCGAAAAAGACCAATCAGTCAGCGACGAGAGGGGATGACACTATAGTTTCAAAATCGAAAGTAGGAACACCTACAAACATCAAACATTGCAATTGGAAGAATGTGTAAATTTATTTAAAAATGTAAAGGTAGATCTACACACATTGTTTCCTGACTGCTAATAACATAACATAACATAACATAACATCCTTCACAGAACAGTGCAAACGGGACAGACACAAAAACAACCTGACGGCTCCAGTGCACACGTCAGGCGCCTTCAGTTTTCCTTCAATTTCTTGCATGGAAAAGCTTTCATTTGTGAGAACCACCAGACTGATGTGTTTCTGAGTGTTCTGTGAAGGATGCTGTACAAACACTTATAATATCTCTTCTTGTAGGTGTAATGTCAGGTGTCACGTCTGAATCCTTTTGTCCATAAAAGCATCAAAATCTCTCATTTGAAAAGCATATGCCTCAAAGGTTCTCTGTAGGTTTTATAGAAACATATGGGCGTTAAACACTTATTTTCTGCCACCATCATGTTTAGAACGTATCATGTAGACTAACTCTATTTTAAAAGCACTGCTGATTATTTGACTATTTCAGTAAATGGTTGTCTTTTTCTGGCTGATTCCAAACTTGAATGGAGTGTATGTGCAGTCTCAGGATTCACAGTGTCATACACACAGTGACAACATTTAACAACATTCAATACATTCTTTTATCCAACTACACAGACACACGTATGTATGGATACACACACACACACTGTACACACACAGACACACACAAATTGATGTCTGACCACTAATCTTGCATAATCCAGCCAATCCACAGTAATCCAATCTGAAATAATCTTTACTGATTACCTCAACAAGTCTGTCCTTCGGCCTCAATCCGGCATACTCTGCTGGTGAGTCTGGATCCACGCAGCGAATGTATTGTCCCATCCGTGCCTTGTCACTATGGAGATTGAAGCCATATCCCAGCTCCCCCTTCATAATGTGACACAGTCTCGGACGATGGTCTTTGGGGGGCAAGGGCGAAGTCTCCTGTAATAGATTAGGAAGGATGGGAATGAGGGATGACAGGTCAGTGAAGGGAGAGCCACATTAAAAGATATCTCTTTCAGTGAGCCGAAAATTGCTTGGATGTACATCCTTGAAAAGAGTTTGGATAATCTGCTCAGGCCTTGCTTCACGACTTTCTCTTGGGCACAATCCAATTAGCATTCATACTTAAAACTTGAATGAGTAAATTAGTTCTGTGCAACCCTGCAGTCTATTGCAAACACAACAGGGACATTTAGCATTTGGTGGCAGGCAGTCAATCTTGGACTGAGATCTTGGATCTTTTTTTGTTTCTAAATGATTTCCTCCTTCAAAAACAAAATCATTCATTTTTAAAAGTGAAACTGCTATAACAGTATGAGCCATACAAAATAGATATAGAGTGCTTCTAACATCACAGAAAAATTGCACAGGTAAGTAAGTGGTATTGAGAATTCTTTTTTAATGTCTCGACTCTGTCTCTCTCATTTTTGACTCGGATTCCAACGTCTTATTTGACTTGGACCTCTTTTGACTTGGACTGCACTTGGTCTCAACTCGTCCTGATCTTGAACCTGTCTTGGACTTGACAAAGGTGGTCAAGACTCAACCTCTAGTTGGCCTTGTGGTTTAAATGCTATCTGACACTGAAGGCCTTGAATATGATTATATTGATATCATATTATCATGTTGATGCCCTGCAGTCACTTGCCCCCTTAGGGGATGCCTTGAACTGCCTTGGCTTCTATCTCCTCTATTCACTCTCTCTTTACAATGATGTCATTGTATTGACCTGATGGGCTGCCAGATCAACTGGCCACTTGGAATGCAAGACTACTAATGTCTATTCAGGTTCTTTGAGAAAGGTTTGTAGCATGGCTTTGGGAGTCTCTTACGTAATCCTTTAACCCATCGGCCAGTGCAGGAAGGGTGTGTGTTAGGCTCGGCAAAGCATGGAGACCCCAAAGTCACTTCCCCAGGAAAGAGACACACACCCTGCATTACGGAAGAATGGTCATTCTATGGAGCCCGTGTCACTTCCTCTGGAGAAACAATGCATAGGCATGGAGTGGGCTGTGCTCCCCACCCAACACACACACACACGGATAAAAATACTAATGTGCTGCACACACACACACAATGGACGAACATCCTAGCCGCTACACACACCCACACACACATGAGGCTAAGGGTGATATTACTCCCCCGGGGACCGACGGAGGATCAGTGAATCTGGATGTGAATTCTCTCCCCCAGCGGTGTGTCACAGACTGCCTAGCGCTCAAGGGCCAACAGCACAGACAGGCTCATGGCCTCATCCCTCAGCTTAAATGACCAACAATCTGGAATTAAGGTCAATTAATGGCATATGCCCCTACATAATGGCAAGAACCATTTACTCCTTTATCTCAGCCTCAAAAGAGAAACATACACGCACATACTACTGTAGAACAAAACATACTAGAACAAAATGTTAACGTATACACAAACAGCATGCAAATGTAACTCTCAAAAGCAAAGCTTTATGCGGACAAATACTGGAACATGAATATTCTCTGAAGTATAAGAATGAGTAAATTACGAACCTTGTTAATTTAGTTCATTGCAACATAACGGGTTGCCTTAGTTTTCGGATATTTGTTTCTTATTATATAACTGGCTAGACTGCTCATCCACACTCCTTGATAATCTACAAACAATAACCTCAAATAAATCATTAAATCAAAGAGTTATACAAAACACATTCACAAACAGGGCCAGTTCTAGCCTAGTATATTATGGTGGGCTGGTAAATATTGGGTGGGCAACATAGCAAACATGAAACTGTGGTCAAATTGGATCAAAATCGACCTTAACAAAAACAGCAGGTTGAGATGGTTTCATTTATTCAAGAGCTTGACAACAGTCAGGATGATAGAACACTAACCGATTTTGTTTAATTACTAATGGTCCAAAAGATTAGTCTGCATCTGTCCTCTTTCCTCAAGTCACCCTGTGGCACTGTTATTATAGTTATTAAAATTGACTTAAAAATTGTTACAAAAACTGTCAATTTGTATCTATTGTAATGTTCATATACTGCAATGCTCCAGGCATCCCAAAGTGCTTGGAGGAGAATGCTGAGCCCCTGTAGTTCTGCACACACGTCAGACAACAAGTTAGGATTAGGTGCCATTGTACCATGTACTGAATCTTAACACTTGTGCCCAGGTTCGGTATCACTTATTTTCTGGCAGGTTAAGGTCTTTTATCAACTTTGGATGTTCCAGTAGGCTACTTGATGATGTGGACTGACTCAAACATGTCTCCACGTTGATCAGCTGGTGAATAAGCCAAGCCAAGCAGCAGTTGGAATGATTATTCAAGAACTGAGTAAAGTGATACAAGTTGTGTTAAATGTTAATGTGGGTGGGAGCAAATACACAGTTTGCTTGTTTTATTGGTGAAAAAGGTTGTCGTCTGTAGATCTACATATCTATATGAATTTCTAAAATGATAAACCACAACTTTAAACACCATTGTTCACATAGCTTCAGGCAATCCAACTGAAATGTCAGATGAAAGTTTATGCACAGAAAACATCTCCTTCAAGACTCTCAGCAACAGACATGAAACTGCTCCAACTGGTCTCAGAGATGTGGGAATATTGTGTAATGCTGGTAAGAGCTAACCTGACCCTAGCCAGATGAATTTCGCTCCGCTTAGCTCCACTCAACCATCTGGAACCGATCCATTGAAGTGTTGCTTCAGAAGGCTGGGCCTAATCAAAAAATGCTTGCATATGATTGAATAAGCCACTTGTCCGTCATCTACAGTATTGACGTGCTACTTCAACCACTCACATCGAAGCCAACCCGTGACGCTGATAACAGTCTCACAGTCGCTTCTACGCTATGTCACATCTATGAAACTCCCACCCTGCGTCCTGATTGGCTGTGCCATAAAATCGGTAAAATCGGTTTTCTGTTCACAAAGGTCTTACCGGAGCACTCGTATCGGACCCACTGATATCCGTGCTTGGCTCGGACATTGGGGTGAGAGTAACGGGGGACGCCAGTCTACCATGACACTCGTACACAACAGAGCCATTGGACACAGCTGATGGACTACTTGGAACCTTTAAGAGAAAACAAAACAAACTCATATAACCGTACATGTCCCAAAGATCTGATGTATCATGCTCCAACCATATATACAGACTTTTACATAAATTGCATCAACATGTTGACATCAATCTAATGCACAAAGGGTTACCCACTTGCCTCTCAGTTCCCAGTGGGGTGAGGCTAATGAAGCAGGCTAAATGGTGGGCTTGGTGTTACATAAGATTTACTTATTTATTTGTCAGATGATTTTATTCAAAGCTTACAGAGACAAGACACCTAAGCTCCTGCAAGTTAGGGGAAGTTGACAAATCATAAAGATTTGACTGGACCGTTACCTACAGGAGTTCAAACTAGCTCCGTTTGCATGAAAGAGCTATATACTCACAGTGTGAGCTAATCACAGGAGATATATTGTTTGATTGAACACAAAGTGATCATTCATCCACTTACTGTCACATGTTTATGAACATGGTTACTGTACATATTCAGGTTGAGGATTTTGTTTAGGAAACTCAATTTCAATTTTCAATTTCAATTTAATTTCACTTATAAAACGCCAAATCATTACACATGTCTCATGGCGCTTTACAGAGTGTTAAACATTCAGAGAGAGCCCATGAATAACAGGGGCGAGGAAAAACTCCCTAGAATTGGAGAAACATATACTGTAGGAAGAAACCTCGAGCAGATCCACACCTCAAGGGCCTGACCCATCTGCCTAGGGTCAGTTACAGGGCAGTAAGGTCTGTATACATGATAAATGAATAGGCTAGTTATGTGGTAGAGAATAGAACATGGTGAAACTCTGTGTGAACCCTAAACAAAGGTTATGTGCAGCAGAGCTACCACCATCTGGTCTGTGGCATGGGCTGTCAGCTGTCACCCAAAAGAGTTGTTGGCACCACTGGCCACTGTTCAGAGATGAGGAGGAGAAAGATGTCGCACATACACACACACACACACCTTTACCTACTGGCATCCTGTCCTCCTCCAGGAGGTGATTAAACTGGGCTTAGATAAGGGCTTACAGGTGGATGAACCACTGACTTCATTCAATCGCCCTTCAGTCCTCTAGCTTCATAAATCACATGAAGGCTCGTCTGTTCTGATCATCTACTCCACTAACGGGTTATCAAAAAACAAATAAAACTGAAATATCATCTTGAAATGGGAATAAAGACCATTTACTCAGTAGAGCCTACTTTGCTGTAGCACCTTTGACAGTGACTACGGTCTTAAATCTTCTTGGGTATGATGCCACAAGCTTTTTACACCTGGATTTGGGGATGTTATGCCATTTTTCTTTGCTGATCCTCTTAAACTCCAACAGGTTGCATGAGAACAGCCGTTAGGCTAAAGATGTTCCATTGGGTTCAAGTAAGAGCTCACGCTGGGCCACTCAAGGACATTCACACAGTTGACCCTAAGCTACTTCTGCATTGTCTGGACGTCACAAACCTGGCTACTTAAGAGAGGAGCTGCCCATCCTAAAAACTAAAAGCACAAACTTTATTTAAGTTAACTGTCCCCTAAACCTCGCTAAACTGATTTATATATAAATATATAACGCATAATCAAGGCAAAGCGAGAACAATGGAAGCACCAGACGGAGAGAAATCTGTCCAGACTGACCATCAGATTGTTGGCCTGTTCTGTTGTTCTCCCCAATTGGTCAGATGATCAGGGCAGTCACCTCTAAGACTCCTAGTTGTTGAAAACTGATGGGGGCGACTCTTCTCTCTTGGGAACCTTCAATACAGCAGCATACATTTCTGTAGCCTTCTCAACATCTAATTATGCCGTGAGACCTTACATAGAAAGGTATGTGTGCCTTTCCAGATCATGCCCCATCATTTTCTGACGACCCATAAGTTGATAGGTGATATCAAAACAGTTGAGTCCTGGAGTGATTTATGAAGACAGAGGAGACTATGCAAAACCTAGTGTAATCAGGACAGAGTGCCAAAAGGTAAAGGTGTGTGTGTGTGTGTGTGTGTGTGTGTGTGTGTGTGTGTGAGAGAGTGAGAGAGGTGGCAACTGACAGACTACTACCAGACCGTGAAAAGAGACTAGCGTTAAAGCGTTACGACATGTTTACAGTGTGATCAGTGGCCTGAACAGGATCAGGATCAACCTCCTACTGGGGAACTGGACGGAGGACAAGGAGACTGGGAGAGAACTGGACTGGACAGAGGACAAGGAGATGGGGAGAGAGCTGGTGCCTTCTGACCCCCAGAGTAAACACACAGGACACACTGTAGTGCATGAATACAGCAGTGTCTGTTGCACTTATATGGCTCTGGGTTACAAATCAGGAAAAGTTAGTTGAATTTAGACCTTCCACCACTAAGGTTTGAATATGCAAAATACCACACTGAGACCTGCACTGACCTATATATGACCTGAATATGTTCAAACTCCCACACAAGAACTTATGGATCTGGATTAGACTGTACACGGCTCCCCTTCTCTTATGGATCTGGATTAGACTGTACACGGCTCCCCTTCGTGCATCCTCTACGGCAGTATTTCTCAAAGTGTGGTCCGGGGACCACTGGTGGTCCGCAAGCTATCCCAAGTGGTCCGTGAGCAGACAGGGTAAAATATAATATAGATGAGTTGTTCTGCAACAGTGTCTATGTATGCCAGTTTAAATCATATGAATCCTCTGACACAATAAGCAAAGTGCAAAGACAATAGGCAAGGTGGTTCAGTGAGTAGGCCTATTGTGTAGGCTAATAGTAGGTCTATTTTTTTTTTTTGCTAGGTGGTCCGTGCGTTTCTTTTTTATTGGTTAAGTGAGAAACACTGCTCTACGGTAATGAGAGTCCCAGATCAAGAGCCATCTAGACGGACACACAGTGCCTATATGGACACACTAATACACATACAGACACATCATGAGCCACACAGACAGACCAGATCAAGGGCCATTCATTCACAGTTGGAATAAATGAACACATGCTTACAAAGACAAAAAACTCAAAGATGAGAAATTCTCCATTTCACGCGATCCCAGATGGATGTGAGTGGAGCTAGGCGGAACGAAATTCATCTGGCGAGAGTCAGGTTAAAGAAGTCATAGCATCAAACAATATCCAGACCTTCAAGGTCTGGTCAGATCTTCAAGGGCCATGACAGTCTTTCATAGGCCACCTTCCAGGACACAATGCCCTTAACCTGTTAACTGAGGACCTTTTCTGGATCCACATGAAGTGACGGGAACATATTATGCAAGACTTCAGTAACGTTATGGCGCTGTTTGCCAAGAGAGTCACTGAACAATAATCTGAAACAATACAGTCCACCAAGAGTGCATCAGAGACTACACCCAAACAAAGTTGTGCACACATGTTCACACACACACACACACACACACACACGTCATGAAACTAAAGTCATTTATTTTATGTTTTGTGCAAAAATATCTGGACAAACAAGTACGCAGAGCATACTTCAGCATAGCACTTTTGTCTGGAAAGGCAACCTGATCTGACCAACAGCAGCTCCCCTCTCCTTCCCTGCTTTCATAGACAGCACCTTAGGGCAAAGACCACTAGACCTCCACACCCCACTTTTCAGCAAAACTGGGACAGACATCATGCTCATCAGACATCTTTGAAATGTATGTCGGACTTGTCATGTATGTCCCTAAAATACAACCTGCCTCTGCAATGAGCAGACCAGAGACTTTCTACAGCACCCACACACACACACACACACACACAGAAAGAGAGAGAGACCTGTCTGAACCATGCCAAGTACTGAAGTTCATGACGTCCCTGACCCCTATTGACTAGCACTTGAGATAAACAGTCTTGCAGAGTGTGAGACTCTCATTTTGTTTCTATGTAAACACATACACACACAAACATACAAACACACACACACACTAATTCACATGCTCACTAACATTACTTGAATAACGCTATAGCACAAGGCAGACACTCTTGGTTTGCATGGCACTGGCTGTCTGACTCCACCACATAAACAACACAAGGCTGTAATTGAGATGGCAGGCAAAGTGCAAAATCTGTCAACAAGCAAAGTTCTCCTGCATGAACTACAGCTGTCAAGAGACATGTGGGAGCATTGCACTGACTCAATGTTTGTGCACCCTCTTTCTAAAGGCTTTATAGAGTGGGTTTACAAACAGCCTGCATTTTTGAGAACATGCGTCATATTTGGATGCATGTCACCGATACCACTGAGTGAGTGACCATGGTTACACCATCAAGAACTTGTCTCTCTACAGTGAAAAAAAATGGCTAAACATAGCCAAGGGGAAACCGTCCCCTATGGAGGGGTTTTGTTCCTTGCTCTTCCTGCCCATGGGTCCCCAGTTACTGATCTTACATAACGCAGGCCGCCCTCAGGACACAATGCACAGTAGCCTATAAGGGTGCCGTGGGGTGGGTCCTGCAGCCAGAAGCCACAGACTCTACACTTTCTACAGGGCTGAGAGAAACCTCTCAACAAAGGTTTGAATCCACAGAGCTCCTGAGGGATTTATTTTGAACAAAGAAATAAATGTAACATTTTTTGGTCAGCACCAGACACTAAGAGAAAGTTTGCACACACACACCAACCTTTCTGGTAGCCACTCATGTCCTCTAAGAGCTTAAATGCAACTCTCAGAGAGGATGTGACAGGACTACAAAATGGGTTATCATTGTGATTAGTGTCAAATGAGCATTTCATGCCAATTAATTTGTTTGGGAAGTCCTGCCTTTTCCCATTCTAAGGTTGTTCTGTTAGCACTGCCTGCCTGTCCATTCTGCCTATGGCCTGATAAAGGCTCCATACAAGTGACACCTTCTACCTAATCACCTATTTATGATCATTAATTTGTTCCTCCATCCATACAGCGATGTCAATGTAAAATTCTAATGGTGATTTGAGTGTGACTGAAATGCAGAGGTGGGGGGCAGTTTGGAACCAAAGGGTTGTTAAGAAAACACTCCATGAATAGCCTATGTGTTGTTCAAGCTGTTGATGTGACACTGGGCCAACAACGCTTCTACTTTTTTAATCCTCTCTCTGGCAAACTGATCACATATCTTGAAACATCACCTACCTTCTGACCATTGTGAATAGTGGCAGATTCATCCATTAGCAGGGGGGACACTGCACGCTTTGTCCTGACCAGATTTTCTGTCAGGCTGGGGCCAGTGAAAGAGGCACAGGGGGACGGAGTGGCCGAGGCACGCGGGGAGGAGGCGGCTGAGGTGCGGGGAGAGGAAGTGACAGAGGTGCGCGGTGATAAGGAGCCCATCTCTACGGCTCGGTCCTCCGTGCAAGAGAGCCCATGGAAGCGGAGGTATTCGTCAGTCTCACGGTCAACCACCAGCAGTCTTGTTCTGTGCTCAACAGCATTGATTTTCTGAACCACCTGAAAAAAGAGATGTGTGTAGGCCTAAAAAAGAACCTGGGGGAATTTTATCTGAAACTTGACAAACACAACTGGGACCCAAACCCTATTACCAAATATCCCTAGGCTGTAGCGCAAGTGGTCTAACAGGTTTTACGCACAATTGTGTGGTGCTCGCTGAAGTAGGCCTACTTACTGTATGGTGCGGATCTCTCTCGACGTTTTCTCCGTTCACCTCAACCAACCGATCACCTGAGCGGAGACCTGAGAGGTCCGCAGGAGACCCTGGCTCAATTTTACGAATATACTGCGCGCCTTTGTTTCTCTCGCCATGCAGGTGAAATCCATATCCGCGCTCCCCTTTGCTAATGTAACAGAGTCGTGGTCTCATCATCTCCTTCAGCACCAGCTCCCTCTCCAAACTAATCGCCATCTTCATGAGAAAGTAAAAACAAGTACTTCTTCAGTGTCCTAAGAGAGAAAAAAACGCAAGGAACGACCCGCAGAATTTAGTGTAATTCACTTCGTAGTTTGTCGACTAGCTGTCTAGACAGTTTTTATTTACTGATGGCAAATCCATTAGACTACATAGACAGCCAATGTTGCAGAGAAAAATAGTATCGTTATGAATCGGACCACAATTGTTTTAAGTCCTACCGCCCTCGACTAGCCTCACCGTGAGATCAAAGAGCACCAAAATGCAACTCTTGAATGATTCCAAGTGAAGTCCGTCTGAAGAAATACCGACGGTCAAGAGTTGGGTTGTGAGTTTGAAGAGTCGAATTTACAAGGTCTTGAAAAAGAGCTCTAGTGATACAATGAGGCAAGGAATAGTTGATGTCTACATTTCCACCGTATGCTGGTTCTTCTATCACCTCCTGGGGAATTCAGCCTGGAGTTTATCCGATTAAAGGTGTGGAAAGCATTATTCCAGAAGCTCTGGGACGTTACTAGAGGGAAAAAAAATCAAACGCTAGCCTAAACTGTAACACATTTGCACGAGTAGCCTATATGCGAAATAGGCTTGTCTTTCTAGAAAATAGACTACCATCTGACACTCGCAAAAGCAAAGGGTTTTAATCTAGTTTATGCATAGGTGCCAAGCGCGAAAGAGCACACTGCAGCAGGTAACGGCGGATAAAGCCACTTTACCCCCACCACTATATTGCTCACGCAACAGCAGACAGGTGACAGCGACTCAATTGGACAGAGATCACGGCCAGGATAAGACAAGCCGGAACTCTTCCTCCTTCCCAGATGAAATTGCCGTATAATGCAAAGAATAGTTGCATAAAACGATTAGGATAGGAAATCTCCATCATGACTTCACATTCAGTTCTTAGGCTACCTGATGTAATTTAGCATTCATAGGATATTATGTTTTATTGTATTGTAAAGGTAATTTTAACCATCAGTTTGAGTTTGCTTAATACGCCGGACCTCATACAAGCACTCACTTTATTTGGAGTGCCTACTCTAAATCGACTAGTCTTCTGCAAATGAACTACACTGGAGATAAGGGCTTTCATCCGTTTCCGTGATGCCTATATTCCTCATATTTTTGCATAAAATATCACAATGTGCAAATCAATCATGCATAAATTAATACAGCATAATCACACGTATGAGGATGTTCACAGCCTATCTGTTAACGCTCTACTTAGGCTACCTAACTTGCATAAGTACATGGCTCCACCTGACAACAAATAACGGTACCATCATAGGAATCCCAGTTTACCAAAAAGATGTTAAGTTTATTTTGTGTACATGGACAGAACATAATCTAGCCTACAGTATAGTGTTAGAAATACCAGCTCTGTGATCAAGGAGTGCCATCTAGTGGCAAGTAGAAAGAGTTAGACTTGAAAAATAAAACATTTTAAAACAACAATTTACATGGATGTGCTGTATAAAAGTCAATCTTATTTATACATATTTGAACTACATAAACAACATTGGTCAACAAAGGTCAGTGTAGTGAAGAAGTGTCGGTCTATATTTTTGATCTCTTTCTCAGAATACGGGGGGATAGAGGCGCAGTCTGTGGCTCCTCTTTCATGCTGCAGTGACCAGTGGACTGGTGAGCTGCTGACGATTGACATTTATTGTCCAGAGCAGGAGGTGAAACAGGGTTGTGCTCCTCTTTGATCTTAGGCTTAGATGGGGACATTGCCTTGACTTTGCCCTGGCTGGTGCTCTTCTCTGGAGACCTGGGGTCACTGGTTGGAGGTCTCTTCCTTGGGGAACACTTAAACGCCGAGGGACAGCAGTGCCTGTTGAGGCATGAGGCACACAGTGGACCAACAGGCAGGCACACCTGCTGACCAAACCCCACCAGCAGCCAGTTGATCTCACTCCACAGCTCCCTGTGGGGAGGTTAGAGAGAGAGAGAGAGAGAGAGAGAGAGAGAGAGAGAGAGAGAGAGAGAGAGAGAGATAGATAGATAGATAGATAGATAGATACTTTATTGATCCCCAAGGGGAAATTCAAAGTCTCAGTAGCAGACATCACACACAACATGCACTTACAGCAGAAAAAGCAATACAAGTATAAAAAAAACCTCCACTGCACAATAGAAACAGTAGAAGATAAAAATGATTTGATGTTATAGTGGTCAGTGTATGGTATATGGTGTATGGTATATGGTGTATGGTATATGGTGTATGGTATATGGTGTATGGTATATGGTGTATGGTATATGGTGTATGGTATATGGTGTATGGTATATGGTGTATGGTATATGGTGTATGGTATATGGTGTATGGTATATGGTGTAATGACAGGGAAGTCATGATGACAAAGAAAAACAAAGCAAGACAGCATCTTACTGAGCAACATTCAGTAATAAGCAAAATGAACGTCCTGTATTACTCTGTTATAAAATAGATGTTTCTGCAGGTAAGACTATTATCTTCATGCAGATTTCAATAGTTACCTTGGCAACCACTCTTCTAAAGCCCGACGCGTCTCCTCTGGGTTTTTTGTTGTGGTTCGAGTCCAACCCAGCCTGTTTGAGATGCGATGCACATGTGTGTCCACCCCTGTGTTTGAATGTCCAGACACACTTATAAACATATGGACACTCCAGCTGCCTCTCAGCAGGAACAAACAAACAAATAAATCACTGCTGATTCACAAACCGCAATGTTGATTCATACCAATGCCAGATATTTGGTTCCAGGCTATATCCATGGCGAGGTGTGCCATCTTGGGCCCCACTCCAGGCAGTCGTACTAATCCATCCACAGAGTTGGGGATGTCCCCACCGTACTCCTGCTGTATCATGGCTGTGCTCTGCTTGATGTATTTCACTTTGGTCTTGGATGGAATTCAGGGAGAAAGGTGGAGACACAAGGTCAGTGAAACACTGGGGTATAATTGTATCTTTGCATTTCAGTGGTCAGCAGGTGAGGTTTTGTGGTTGTGTGTATATCTTTGTGTGTGTTTGTGTACTAAGTTTATACTCACCCTCCAAAATCCTACTGGGTAGATGAGTTTCCCCAAAGTATCATCCTCTGTATTAAGGATGGCAGCTACCGTGAGGCCATGGGCTCGCAGTCTTTGCATAGCTGCTGCAGTCACCTGGTCTTTTGTCTGACTAGAGAGCATGAGTGAAATTAACACCTGGTAGCGCATCACCTGCAGGAAGAAAAAGTGAGAGAGAGAGAGAGATAGAGAGAGCAAGGGTGAGATAATAGGGGAGTGGTAGATGAGTCAGCGGGTGAGAGAGAGAGAGATAGAGAGAGCAAGGGTGAGATAATAGGGGAGTGGTAGATGAGTCAGCGGGTGGGTGAGACCTGATTCTTGTCTTCATTGTCTGTTTTTCCTCATCAATACTAGAAAAAAATGCTAACTGGCTCCCAAAATGGCTTGAATTTAACAACTAAGCACCAGGTCTCTGGGGATAACAAAAGAGGAACTATAGTTCGTAGCCAGATGAGACAATAAGGTTTAGCAGTGTAGAGTCAAGCATGTTTCAGAGACTGTCAGAGACAGTGTTGAACAGCCAAGCTAACCAGAGCCATTGTGTTTGGAGGCTGCCGTTTGGGCCATGTCCGTTAAATTATTGTGTTAGCTTTCCTCCTGTGACAATCCATTGTTTTGAGAAGAAACATCCATTGCCACTGAATTCCACTTAGGTAGTCTAATATTGCCAACAGAACATATTGAGAGCCCTGTGATTACTTCATTTTTACAGTCATTGGTCACCTCTTCTGTGCCAGTTTTAAAAGGTCATCTGCCGACTCACCTCGGCTGAAACCTGTGTATCAAAGCACTTGGCAGCACCCATCTGGTCCACAGGTGCGTCTCGGACGCTCCTCATCTCACGGATATTTGATATTTGTTGTGTCCAGTTGGTAGGTTCCCAATTATTTTCCTGTTTCACTGCAGCACCATTCTCCAGTTCATACTCCACCTTCACCTGAGCTCTCCTGGGCTTGCTAGATGAGGCAGGCAAGGTGTGGATTTCAGGGACAGTTTTGTTATTTTGTTTACAGACTTCAGAGTTCTTGGAGACTTTTTCTGTAAAACAAATAGTAAAAAGCACGTGAACGGGAACATCTGCATAACTGTTAGGCTAGGTGAAATAACATCATGAAATCATAACAGTATCCCGTATAGCCAGCAACAGGATGAGACCACCATGGTCTAAAGGTAGGATTAGATACCTTCCCGGGATCCATGAGCCACTATGTTCTTGTGTGAAGTTATGCTGTGCTCTTCTTTCTCCTCCTTAATTCCCACTGAATCAGAATCTGGAGTCTTCACACTCGAGGCCATTCTACTTTTAAGCACGGATAGACTGCGAGGGTTCTCGAGTCCTCTCTTGGTTCTTACAACAACACTACTGGAGTCTTTTACAGCAAAGTAAGGAGAACTCATTTTTAACGTAGGCCTACACCTAGACTCAGCAACAACATCAGACACCAATAACGTTACGTTCCTCAGGAAGAAAAACATAAATACACCCTGAACGTAAGGCTAAAGTAGATGACATTCCATTTCATCGACAAATCATCAACGACAAAGGAATTACTACTATCACAAAGTTAGCATGTACACGAGCCATATTCTCAGAATCCATGAGAGACACAATATTATGAAACATTGGAGTCTACGAACATTCACTTTGCCATTCAAATGAAGGACTATTTAATATTTATAAGACTGCGACTCCCACGGAACATCGGGGCTTGTCACATGACGTGCCTTTGTAGGAAGTCATGTCGGTTTATTAAGCATGACTTCCGGCTGCAGTGCAGACAGACCAGAATCGTCAGATTCGGGAAAACAACTATAAGATACATAAATACACATTAATGGATTTATTAAGTTGGAAGCGTTGAACGCTCTACGGGGACACTTTAATGACACCGCGACGTTGCTAAAGTGCCAGAAGGTACAGCTCGACTGTTAACTGAAAAACAACGGACAGCCATAGCAGTCTGCTAGCCTATGTTAAATGTGGTTGTTTCAGCTTGTTTGTGTAGTCTTTCTCGGGCTTGTCGGTGGACGACAGCTGTATGTGTGTAGACGCGTTCGTAGACGCCTGTTATACATAGGTATGGACTTCATTGCATGTTCATTTTGACGACACTTCGTTATGCGCCCTTCAAAGTGGGCGAATCAATTCTTTGTCAGAAGCCTATGCATAGGTGTTGAGGAGGGGAGGGTCTGGGTTTGGAATGGCTTTAACCAGACATGCGCCTCAGCTTGTTTACAATTTACCACAGAAGGCTTAATCTTCTTTTCGCTTTCTTGCATGCATAGTGCCAACGATAAAAAAATTGCAATGTTTGTGTCAATGTAAACTGTCGCGAGATGTCTTTTACTATTACTATTAATTGTGTGCATGCATCTTGACCCTGGGGATTGGCTAATGCACGTGGAGTTGGCCTTGTGAGTTACTTTGCCATATGCATCAACAGACACCTCTGTCTGTTATAACTTTCAGTTTCAGCTTTTTATGTAATATGATTGTTTGAAGTGTTGCCATGCTAATGGTCTTCTTTGTATTCCCAGTGAGTGACATTCGCTCTTCAAATATTTATAAATATGAACAAGCAGCCCAGTAAGGAGTCTCTGAAGGACAAGGTGAAGGGAATATTTGGCCTTGGCACAACGCGCATCTCCACCAAGCCCTCTGAGCCGAAGCCCTCTGAGTTTATAATCACCCTGGACATCCTCAAGGTGTGATCCTGCCTCTGGCTGATTGTGTCTTCGAAACTGGTCTTTGAGTCTTTTTTCCATAGAACTGTAATGCAAGAAATTGTATTGTAATAATCTTACACTGCTCTTACGATCACTACAGTTAGTCAAAGTGAATAATCTTACACTGCTCTCACAATCACAACAGTTAGTCAACGTAAAATATGAAAATATGTGCCTTCATGGCTCAACATGTATTACTGCAGGAGCTGAGCCCTGAATGTGGAATAAACAACAGGATCAAAGTGATCAATCATGTTTGTGACTTGGCAAAATCTAAAAAATTTGAAGAGGTGAGTGTGCACAGATGTTTGTCACTGTACAATGCTGGTTTACCTGTACATAATGTCTGTGAAACCTTTCAGTATCTTTCTGATGGATTATAGTAGATATTTGTGTGTGTGTGTGTGTACATGGTCACCACTGAAAGAGAGGATAGAACATAACTCACAGTGGTTTTGTTTTCCATATGGGAAGCATGCGGTGGAGGCTGTGTGGAAGGCGGTGGAGGACATGCTCCAGCCAGACTCTCCACCAGAGGCTCGACATGCCGTCTTACAGCTGCTCCGAGCGATCATCCATGGACAGGTAACATGTAACACACATACAGTATCTCTCAAAAGTACCGTAAGTACACCCCTCACATTTGTGTAAATATTGTATTATATCTTTTCATGGGACAATACTAAATAAATGGCACTTTGCTACAATGTAGTCAGTGTACAGCTTGTATAACAGTATAAATTTACTGTCCCATCAAAATAACTCAACACACAGCCATTGATGTTTAAACCACTGGCAACAAAAGTGAGTACACCCCTAAGTAAAAATGTCCAAATTTGGCCCAATTAGCCATTTTCCCTCCCTGGGTTCATGTGATATGTTCATGTTACAAGGTCTCAGGTGTGAATGGGGAGCAGGTGTGTTAAATGTGCTCTCACACTCTCATACTGGTCACTGGAAGTTCAACATGGCACCTCATGGCAAAGAACTCTCTGAGGATCTGAAAAAGAATGGTTGCTCTACATAAAGATGGCCCAGGCTATAAGAAGATTGAAACTGAGCTGCAGCACGGTGGCCAAGACCATACAGCGGTTTAACAAGACAGGTTCCACTCAGAACAGGCCTCGCCATGGCCGACCAAAGAAGTTAAGTTCACATGCTCAGTGTCATATCCAGAGGTTGTCTTTGGAAAATAGACGTATGAGAGCTGCCAGCATTGCTGCAGAGATTAAAGGGGTGGGGCGGTCAGCCTGTCAGTGCTCAGATCATACACCGCACGCTGCATCAAATTGGTCTGCATGGCTGTTGTCCCAGAAGGAAGCATCTTCTAAAGATGATGCACGAGAAAGCTCGCAAACAGTTTGCTGAAGACGAGCAGACTAAGGACATGGATTACCAAGATAAACCTACCTGGTTCAGATGGTGTCCAGCATGTGTGGAGGCAACCAGGTGAGGAGCAGAAAGACAAGTGTGTCTTGCCTACAGTCAAGCATGGTGGGAGTGTCATGGTCTGGGGCTGCATGAGTGCTGTACTGGGAAGCTACAGTTCATTGAGGGAACCATGAATGCCAACATGTACTGTGACATACTGAAGCAGAGCATGATCCCCCCCCTCCCTCGGAAACTGGGCCGCAAGGCAGTATTCCAACATGATAATGACCCCAAACACACCTCCAAGACGACTACTGCCTTGCTAAAGGAGCTGAGGGTAAAGGTGATGGACTGGCCAAGCATGTCTCTAGACCTTTAACAGCATCTGTGGGACATCCTCGGAAGGTGGGGAAGCGCAAGGTCTCTAACATCCACCAGCTCTGTGATGTCATCATGGGAGGAGTGGAAGAGGATTCCAGTGGCAACCTGTGAAGCTCTGGTGAACTCCATGCCCAAGAGCGTTAAGGCAGTGCTGGAAAATATTTGCAGAAATGTGAGGGGTGTACTTTCACATTGTATTATAACATTAAAACGCAAAATTACATTTCATTTCCTTGTGTATGTGTATGTGTTTGTGTCTGACAGGGTGAGAGACTTGGCCCATTGAGAGCGTATTTCTTTAAATTGGTCTGGCTTTATCAACCCTCAAATGAAGACCTGTCTGTGCGTCTGGAGGTTTTCAAAGCACTCACAGAAAATGGGAAAGACATCACGTATCTGGAGGAAGACATAGGTGAGGGGCAAATGGTCATACTAACGCATTCACTGTTGTGTCTGTTTGATAATTCTGAACGTAGGCAACATAGACAGTTTGGCTTACACTGCGTTCCAAATTATTATGCAAATTACATTTTTCTCAGATTTTCCTAAATAGTTGATTCAAATGACAGTCAGTATAATTTTCAAGTCATCAACCAAATTTTATTGAACAAACCTCCCAATAATAACAGTATTTTTTTCAAAAATAAAAAACTCAAAATGCACTGTTCCAAATTATTATGCACAACATAGTTAAAAGACATTTTATAGGTTGTAAAGAACTAAAAATGTGTTGAATTTGCAGCATTAGGAGGTGATGTAAATTAAATCAAAGTTAGTTCAATCAAAAACATTTTAACAGGCCAAGTTACATGTTAACATAGGACCCCTTCATTGATATCAATTGAACTTGTGAGTTCTTGGAGAGTTTCTGCTTTAATGTATTTGCAGAATAGCCTCCCAGAGCTGCTGCTTGGATGTGAACGGCCTCCCATCCTCATAAATCTTTTGCTTGATGATGCTCCAAAGGTTCTCAATAGGGTTGAGGTCAGGGGAAGTTGGGGGGCACACCATGAGTTTCTCACCTTTTATGCCCATAGCAGCCAATGACCCAGAGGTATTCTTTGCAGCATGAGATGGTGCATTGTCATGCATAAAGATGATTTTGCTACGGAAGGCACGGTTCTTCTTTTTGTACCACGGAAGAAAGTGGTCAGTCAGAAACTCTGCATACTTTGCCGAGGTCATTTTCACATGCCCTAAAGGGGCCTACCAGCTCTCTCCCCATGATTCCGGCCCAAAACATGACTCCACCACCTCCTTGCTGACGTCTCGGCCTTGTTGGGACATGGTGGCCATTCACCAACCATCCATTACTCCATCCATCTAGACCATCTAGGGTTGCACGGCACTCATTCGTAAACAAAACTGTTTGAATTAGTCTTCATGTATTCCTGAGCCCACTGCAACCATTTCGGTTTGTGTGCATTGTTTAGGGGTGGCCGAATAGTAGGTTTATGCACACTTCTCGAGGATTCTACACCTTGAGGTTCGCGGGACTCCAGAGGCACCAGTGGCTTCAAATACCTGTTTGCTGCTTTGCAATGGCATTTTAGCAGCTGCTCTCTTAATCCTATGAATTTGTCTGGCAGACACCTTCCTTATTATGCCTTTGTCTGCACGAACCCGCCTGTGCGCTGAATCAGTGACACATTTCTTCACAGTATGATGATCACGCATAAGTTTTCGGGAAGTATCCAATGTTTTTATACTTTGTCCAAGGTAGTGCACAACTTCACGCTTTTCAGCAGCAGAGAGATCCTTTTTCTTTCCCATATTGCTTGAAACCTGTGGCATGCTTAATAATGTGGAACATCCTTCTTAAGTAGTTTTCCTTTGATTGGGCTCACCTGGCAAACTAATTATCACAGGTGTCTGATCCAAAGAATCCTGAGACACAATACCATCCATGAGTTTAATCGAAAAACAAAAAAATAAATGTTTATGACACTTAAATCCAATTTGCATAATAATTTGGAACACGGTGTAGTGTGTAAGCTACTGTATTTTTGTTCAGCATTGGTAATTGCATTCCATAGAAGACTGATATATGGGGTACATTATGTTAACTCATTGAATGCCAAGCTGTTTTCGGAAGCTTTGTCCTAGAGTGCCAGCAATCTAGACCATTGATGATGATTTTTGTACAGCCACAGCATATTCTGTGTTATAGCTATGAACACATACAATGGCTCGTTTAAAAGGTGAGACTTTAAGCTCTCAGTGGTTGCAAACCGTGTATTTCTACACGCCTCTGTTCCTGAGAAATCCCAAGCTAAACAGTGGCTAGTTTTCATCAAAATCGCAGTTTTTTTCTAGAAATGGAGATATAACGTCTTTCATGAAATATTAAGTGTTGCCTGTAAACTTTCCGGGAAGTGATCAGCGAGACCTGGCGAGACTGCCACCTAGTGATAGACCCACGAAAATGGCCTGGTTTTGAGATGACGTGCATGTGTCACTGATTCGACCCAAAGAATGAAATGCCCGCACTCTGCTAAAACTCCCATACATTTAAATATATGGGAGTTTTAGCAGAGTGCGGGCATTTCATTCCTTTTCAGTTCTAGTTCCATTTGCCCTGTACCTCACCGGTGGGGATGTGCACACTTCCACTACTATTCAATGCAATCTTCAAATCACTGCCTTGCTAGTAACTAGCAGGAAAGCATATCTTTTAGGTTCAAATGGTTGAATGTGACTGATCGAAAGTTGTCTTTGTCTCAGCGCGGTTTGTGCTCCTGTGGATGGACATGGGGCTAACGGCCGACTTTCTGCATGTCTTGGTGAATCTGGTGAAGTTTAACAGCTGCTACTTGGATCAGAATGTCTCCGTCATGGTCCAGTAAGGACACAGACATATACTCACACTATAAACTACAAACCATATCGTAACACCACAGCACATTTGCTTGGTAATTACTTTGACTTTTTGTCTTCATAGGAAAATCTGCCTCCTGTGTAATCGTACTACATCCTCCACTGACATTGAGGTAAGACTCCTGGGCATGGTGGAGCAGTGGTGACGTCACAGCATGACAATAGGGCGGCCCGGGTTCACTTCCCCAATCTGCTGTTGCGAGTCCTTGTTGCTTTGGATGAGCGTCTGCTAAATACCAGTCAGTACGCAATCAGCGCTATGTTCATAGAGTTGATGGAGAGAGGGATGTGGCCAAGCGCCCATCATACCGGACTACTTTACTCTGGTCAGCTGTGTCCTCTCCCCCTGTGGTCAGCTGTGTCCTCTCCCCCTGTGTTCAGGTGGCA